>NW_024868103.1:542907-557959 GCF_013358625.1 Macadamia integrifolia
AGGGATGGCTAGTCCAAGATGCTGAACAACAAAGTTTGATTTTGGAAAAACACCATCATTATGAGAATGTACACACAGTAGAAATCTGATTCAAATCCAATATAGCACCTATGGATACATAAGCCAGCTGAGTCCTGAATCTGTTTTCCTCTTCCAAATGATCTTAAACCGTTCACAACATTTACAGAATTACCACTGCTTCCGTATACTTACATTTTATTGCTTTGGTAGGTCCATAGCGACCCAAGACTAGGATTTGGGACCTCAGGGTTGCATTATTTCCCCCCCTTACCTGGTCTCTTCAATCAATCCTGTATATGTTTGGTAAGCCCATCGTTAATTAACGTGAACTCCTGAAGACATATGGGTCAATGCTGAACCCTGGCTCAAATCTATGGTGTTTGAAAACCTGCTTGTCTCCTCACTAGTTCTAAACTACTTGCAAGTTGCAAAATCATTTTCGTAACCTTAATTTTGAATTACTCTATTTGTATCATTAATTGCATCCATTTATCAAAACTTCCCTCTTCTTTTTCAAAACATGCCAAATGATCTCTAGATACCCTGTTATATGTTTTCTCTAATAAACCATGTAAACATCTTTTTTTATCTCTCTGAATTTTTCCATCAATTGCCTCATGAAGTAAATAGCTTTAGTTGTTGATCTTCTTGACATAATCTAAACTACTTGTCTGCTACAATAGTTTTATATTTTAATATTTTCTTTATCACTGTCTCCCAAAATTTCATGGTACAACTCATATTTGATCCTGTGATGGTGAGAGTAAGTTGGAATATAACCTTTATGGAGACTGTATCGATTCAAATATAAATTACATTCCAATTTCTCATCAATATCCAAGAGTGTAGACTGCCTAGGTAAGCATCATTTGTCAATGGATGCTGAAAACATCAACTTTGATGAAAAAACTTGACTTGCTACAACACCTGGTCCCTGTCATATCACATTTTTGAAAAATTGATAAGCTTTTCAAGCCAAATCCTCCAAACCCCAAGTTTCGAACTGGTTGGCATGACGATTTCTTCCAATGTTCCTAATCCCACCTTAAGTGATGAACAACTAAAAAAAAAACTAAAACTCTGGAGGATAGGGCGTTGAACAAGTGTGCAGTTAAACGTTTCACATGAATAAACAGGGTCCTATTGTACATACCGATATACATGCTAGCAATGCAATTAAATCGTGTATATTTTGATGCTTTTTTTTTCTTGGGTCGACTCAGATCAATGATTGATAAGGCTAGCATGCCAGTGTATCTTGTTTCTTTTGATGCCTGTTTTCTTTTACTTGGATAGAATTCATCTGCCCTCCCCCCCCTCCGCTTTAAGCTATGGCACGAGTTTGTTTTTGCATCTGTTTTGTTACATTCCCCTTTTCTAGCGAATGGTAATGTTTACCTCATCACTAATATCCTTAGCATTCTACCTACCAATTGTGGGTTATGGTGGGGAGTTTCTGACTCTGATTGCCAGTTTGGTGTATTATTGTTTTTTTATTCATGAGTTCCGTTTGTTTTTCATTTATTCCTCACATAGTTTGTTTGTTTTTTCGTTTTATTTTTTTTCTTAACTCTCTATTGTTGCAGAGACCACATTATCTCTACTTCGCCATCCTGATTATTGCATCTCTGGTTATTCATCTGTAAGTTAATATTATGTATCTCCACATTGTACGTTTTTTTTTTTAATAAATATTTTATACTAATTCTTGTTCTTTGTTAAAATATGTACCACGATATGGGGAGTGTCCCTATCATGTATGAGTTTTATCTTCCTGTTTTAGTTTATTTCTTTCCCTAGTTAGGATAGATCTCTACTTACTAATTAGGATAGATTTCCTATTTTATCTTGCTTGTGGTACAAGGACTTAGTTTCCTAGTTTGATTGTACTTCTTTTGGAATTAATAAATACTGATGGTAGGGGGGGGGGGGGAGATAATAATTGGCCTGCTCCCCTCTTGCAGTCTCTCTTCTCTTCTTCTCTCTTAATCTCTCTCTCTCTTCTCTTACTCTCTCAAGTTATTGGTTACAGATCTTGGTTTCATAACATGGTATCAGAGGTATAACCAGTAGCTGTTCTGAGAGTCGTTCTAAGATCTCATGCTATTGTGAAGCTCTAGTTCTTAAAAAGGAAAAAAATAAGAACTAGGGTTTCAATGATTTTGTTCGTGTAAGTCGTCGGTTCTTTTTTCTTAGGTTGCTGGTTTTTTTAAAACCCCTCCCCCCCAAAAAAAAAAAAAAAGAAAAAATCTGTTTTGATGTTTTCCTGAGGATATCTTCTCAACTTGATGGGTCATCCGCTGGATTTTGGTATATGCTGGTTCGAAGCATTAGTTGATGGAGTATATGCTGTCTTGTGGAGTCAGGGCTTCTAATATTTTTCGTTTTTGCTGATCTGGGTATCGATTGAAGATGAATCTGCAACTTTTGTCGTTGATGTTGCAGTATATAACTTCACCGCAAATCGAACTTCAGCAGCAGCCTTGATGTTGGTTTGGAATTCCTCTGACAGATCTTTGTTTACCTCTTGGATAAGGTCAAAGGAATCTGGCATCCAAGCAAGTTAAACCCTAGAAGCTTGACTCCAAGTGTTGTCTTTAATATGAGAGTCGAATCAAGATTCACTGCTGGTTCTGTTCATGCGCCAGATCTGAGTTGCAGGTACAGAAAACTCCCTTGCACTTGCTATTTTGAGGCGTAAGTGTGTTGAAATCAAGAGCCCCTTCGATTTCCAAGCTTCGTCTGAAATTTCAGGCCAAGCCGTGGCCTATCGAAGGACTTCCCTCAATCAGAATTTTTCCTTTCTTCACTCGGTTTGTTGTGACTGGAGGTTGAAGACAACTAAAATCCAGATCGTGGGTTTTGTTTACAAACCCCTTTATTTTCTGATTTCCAAAGGTACCCTCTCCTATTGTTATTAACCCTTACTGCCCTATTTTGTTTTCTTCTTTCTAGTTTACCCCTCCACCAAATCGTGGCTTTCTGTTTACTATCTACCCATTATTACAAGTTTACCATTCTTTTATAATTTCCATCTAATTACAGAATTGCCATTCTCTTATTCCTTCATGTCCATTAATTAACCTTCTTTCCTAGTTTATCCCCAAACAATAATTCCAATTCCCATGTTGTCCATTGCCCCTTTAACTACCAAATAGACCCCTTGAAAATTCTGGTTATTTACTAGAATGCCATTACTCCATTAATTGGTTATTGCACTTTTGGATGGGCCCATAATTGCGGTCAGTGATGGGTTTTAAACCCTAGATTTGCATGACATAATTACATATTTGGTTCTTTTGGGCACAAAGCATCCAATTTAGGGTCTTGGACCCCTAGATTGCATCATCAGTTTGGGTTACAATTTTTTGGAAAATTGGTAGTTGCATGGAGATAATTTGCTACAGTATGAGGGAGATTGGAAATTATTTTTTGCTCTTGACTATGGTCTATGGGATTATATGTATTGCTCATTATTGGACATTGTATGTCCACGTGTAATGCTACAAGTGAGGGGGAGATTGGAGTTATTATCTACTTGCTTACCCTGGCACCCAATGGATGTTGCTACTTGTTTACCTCGGCACCTGATGATGCTACTTGCTTACCTCGGCACCCGATGGATGCTGCTACTTGTTTACCTCGGCACCTGATGCTGCTACTTGCTTACCTCGGCACCCGATGCTGCTACTTGGTCCTCGACAACCTGATGTCGATATATGCTTACCCCCACAACCTGTTGTTGTTACTTGCTACCTACTATCTACCTTCCTTGGGAAACACCTTTGATGCTACTGACTTTATGATGTGGATGATTGGAGTTCTCTTTGTGCTTTCTAGCGTCTACCACTACTACTCAAGACCGGTGTTATGTTTATTTTTCTATTCTTTTTGGTCCAAGCTGGAAGTTTTCTTTTGATAGATGTATACTCCAGGTTGATGGGGAGTGTTAAAATATGTACCACGATATAGGGAGTGTCCCTATCGTGTATGAGTTTTACCTTCCTGTTTTAGTTTATTTATTTCCCTAGTTAGGATATATCTCTACTTACTAATTATGATAGATTTCCTATTTTATCTTGCTTGTGACACAGGGACTTAGTTTCCTAGTTTGATTGTACTTCTTTTGGAGTTAATAAATATTGATGGTAGGGGGGGACTGAGATAATAATTGGTTGCTCCCCTCTTGCAGTCTCTCTTCTCTTCTTCTCTCTTAATCTCTCTCTCTTCTCTTATTCTCTCAAGTTACTGGTTACAGATCTTGGTTTCGTAACATTCTTAAAAACCAAATGTATTTCCTAATATGATTTAATGCTAAAGATGTCTTACAAACCTCAGAAGTTGGAAATATGGTTCTCAGTATTTAGAGATACCTTTTCTTGCATATTGTAGCCTACATGGTGTTCGGGCTTTGTTTTTGTGTTGCTTTAAATTATGAAACTCCAGAAATGATGCTTACATGACTACAGAAGAAAGTCTTTCTTGGAAAGGGGACTATTTGTTCCCGTCTTTCATCAATCAATAATTTGGCATGTCTTGTGGATGGTTCACTCCTTACCATCAGTGAATACATGCACACTGTCACTTTGTAAAACCTAATAGAAAATATATAATTCGGGATTTCCATAATACTGTGATATTGTAGCATATCTTAATGTAGACATATGCCTTGCTAAGATACCATTTATAGGTTCTAATACTCATTTCAAGAAATTTATTATAGAATTATACATGTCAACTAAAAATTATTTTTTCTAACCAATCATATGGAGTACATTTTATTGGGACAGTTTTACATAATACATATGGCTTTTCTGTTTTTTATGGCCATATTGTTTTAATTATAGCCTTTTATTTTGATGATTTTTTTTGAAGTATCTTTTTTTTTTTAAAATAAATGTACAACATAGACATTCTATGAGAAAACCATTGTTTATTTCTATTACTATTTCAGTTCAGTAACTAGATCTTGTGAATAAAGAAAAATACTCCTATTTTTTGAAGAAAATTATTTGTTGTGACAACCTGTTAGTTCAATACATGTTTGTAGTTCCTTCCCCACACCTTCCTGGCGGGACAGGTTGCTTATTAACAGTAGTTATAAAGTATGTGATTCTGTTCCTGCAAGTTTATATTCAAGAAAGTACAAAGCATTCATGTGTGCTTGTAACCTTCCATTGCCAGTTGGATGTGAAGCGAAGCATTGAGGATGGAGAGAAGAGGTTCAATCAACTGTCCATTGAAGAAAGAGGGAAATTTGATGAAGAGACACTTGTCAATGTGAACAACATAAAAAGGAAATTCAGAACAAGCCAAAGGGCTAGTGGATTCAGTAATGAGTATATAGTGGTAAGGTTTTCTTGCAAGTAACTTCAACTGAAAATTTATCCAGGGTCCTTCCATTTCTAGTAACAAGATATAGGTTCTTGCTAAGATCTTTGGGCTCAGTTATTATTGTACTGTAGCTGATGCAGTTAGGCGTTGAATTGATCAGGGTTATATTTGTCAATTTTAAATTTGATTGATTTATTTATTTTTTAAATTAAAATTTTATCTTGTTGCTGTTAGTTAACGATAGGAGTCAATTTTGGATTATGAGTTAATTTTAGGCGTTGATTTGATTGCCTCCATTCCCATTTATTTGGATTTTAATTGTTTGAGTGGGCCCACAAGCGATCCAAAAACCGGTTTTCGAACCCAGTAGCTTTATGCCACCTCTTGCTTGATTTGGTTATCTGGGTTTATCTTTGGTAGATCATCCATAATAAACACTTGTGGGCAACTGTTATTTAACTACTCCATGTACTCTTAGCAAATCCTTTTTAATCTTTAATTATTTCACTTTCAGGGTTTTTTTTTTTCCCATTTTATTTTGGCTGGTGGGGCTGGGAGAAATTGAATTGTTTTTCACTGAGAAAGTATAATATAGTTTCTGAAGTCAGTCAGTGGTATTAACATTCACAGATATTTTTTTCAACTAAACTAGTGATTGCGTCTTGAATTTATTTTTAGAAAGTTATGTTGCACAATAACTGAGTTTACCCATCTGGGAGGTGAATGGTAGCATTTGCTTTTGCTTTTGCTTGTGCAAATTACCTTGGGTTTTCATGTAATTATTGGACAAACTGTAGAACTGGGCTGTTTTATTCTGGTTAAAGTGAAAATAAAAATTGTGGAAGGCTGGAGTTGTGGGATATCAAAAGATGTTTAGATAAGCTTCAAGCAAGGGGCATTTAGTTATCTGGTGCAGGTTGTCTCCGACTTAAGAGTCCTGCAAATTCTATAGCCCTCCCTACTGGTGCTATCATTGATCTTTGTTGTATTTGACTGAACCATCTTAGTTGATTTTTCATTATCTTGTTACCTATTGGTGTCTCGCTACTAGGTTGAATATCCATTCACTTCCGTGTTTAATTATCGTGGCAGAGATTGGTTTCTGTATTTCTGTTTTAGTACTGTGTGTTTGCTGTTCGGTTGCCCAGCATTTTGCTCTGAAAAGATAAGGTGATCCTGCACCTGGCTTATGGATTTATTCCTTCAATCACCAGAAGCACCTTTCTGCTTTCATCCATCCCTTTCTGATTCTATTGGCAACATCCTCTTCGATTTCCTCTCGTTATGGATGATTGAACGAAGATTAAAAGCAACGGGTTCTTGGGGTATCTCTTGGTCATTCATACAATTAATTTGCAGGTTGTATGTTCAAATAGTTTTGGATAAAAGTTCTGATGCTACTACAAACATGATGCAGTCTCCATCTGGGCTTAGGTGTTAGGGGCCTAGGCCCGGTCAAATATAAAAAAAGCATGGATGAGGGAGATGGCCGGATAGGAGGTGGGATACTTATTTAAAAAGTTATCAAATTAATGAAGAATGAACTAGCGAAGCAGAAGATTGAACCAGTGAAGGCCAGCATTTTTCTCTTCCTTGCTCTATGTTAATTAAATTTCCCAGTGCTTCTCAGAACCCAAAGAGAAAGCAGCCCTCTAGCATGTCTCCATTATAATAGTTTTTCGCCTTGTTTTTGATCCAGCCCCTGGACAGTGATCATGTTAATATGTTCTCAACCAGTAGATGATGCTCTTATCTGGATGGACATGGCTCATATGTACCATGTCTGAAAAGACATCCTGCTCGTTCTTAATATCACCTCTTAGCATTCTTTATGTCAGACTAACCTTGAAAACCAACTACAGAAATGAATGGATTTTGCCATTTTAGTTTTAATATTAGTTTCTATTAGCTTCGATTGTGTATTGTTCTCTTATCCTATGAGTAAGAAAATGATATTAGACTTTGTGGGGGCTTTTTTTCTCTCCTTTCTTTATTCGTTCCTGTTCAGCACAATTTCTGAGTGAATATCCCCCTTTCAGATAACTGTACTGGTGGCTGCGGAAGGAGTTCATAAGCTACCTTTCATCAATGGTAGTGCAGACTTGAAGGAGGCCTTGCAAAAACTGGGTTCCTTTCCCTCCAGAAAAACTCTGGTAACAATAGTAAAACATACCTTACATTATTACAACCACAACATTTTCTGTTTCAGTTCCTGGAATAAGTGTTGATTTCAATGCAGGCAGTGGAGGTGTTGTGGACTCCTCAGAATGAAAGTGACACACTGTCAGAGCGGGAACTTCTTGAAGATTACCCACTTTTAAGGCCTCTGTAAGGATCAATAATCAGTTTAACCTTGTATTAGTTGTGAAATAGGTATGAGATAGAGTGCTTATGATCCAAGTGGCATCATAGGGAAGAACTATGCTTTCTATTGTACGACAAAAAAGTTAAAAATAAATGTCTATAATATGAGGCAATTTTATTCCTCAAAGATAGACTCCACATCAGCTTGCTGTACATTACTTGTAGATAAGCCGGGGTGAATCCCACCAACAAGATATATCATTCATTAACTGTCATATAACCCACTCTAGTTCTTTGGTTTATATCAAATGTTTACTTACTTGGGGCTCAAATCTACTGTTTCACATTGCCTATGTTGCTGCCCAGATGAAGATTTGAAATCACAATTTGCATTTTAAAAAGGGAAAGAAAGATATGAAATTGAAGCCGAATCAGTTTGATTTGGTATCTTATAGAAATGGCAAATCTCCAAGATTTCAACTGGAGTGGCATGTGCATGGATTAGCTTCATTTGTTCAACGAATGATCCACTGCACTCGTCTTGTGGTGGTTCAATACTTTAATTGCATACTTCTTCATGGCTTAGCAGTCTTTTCGCAATTCCAAAGCCATTCTCTGTTTTTTCAAAAAAAAATACCGTTCTCTGTTTTCTTGAACTGATTGATATTTTAAGCAATTTTTCATTGAAATGGTTCTGTGCAAAAGCAATTTAAGGATCCCCATGCCAGTGTGCAGATTTCATTCCATGCCTTCTCATATTCTGTGCAAAGGGACTTTACTCTCTCCATATTAAATGCCCCATGTATGTACACAGTTTCACTCGATGTCTATTGGTGGGAAACTGCACTCTGCCATCATGGGAAGTCTCTCCCCATAAGATAAATTATAGAGGCTATGGTACTCCAACGATAGGCGGTAGAGCCCCCATTCTTTGTTACTTACCTGCAAACTTATCACTCTTTCAAGTTGTTGAGACATGGGACATTGTTTGGAGTGGGTTGGTCTCTTCATTAAGTTCAGAAAATCTGTCAGGAGGGTATGTGAATCCAACTTGCAATACCATCACTCTTTCAAAGGTGTGATGTTTTTCAAATCCAAGATGAATGACTACATGATTGATACGGATAGAAACTAGTGAACAGGTCTTTGGTTGAATGAGTGGAAGTCTACATATTGGTCAATCTGTGTTATTATGAAATCATTTGTGATAGTGAGGAAAGAAACTAATGTAGAGAACATCTAGAGTGATTAATGTGATTGGTAGAAAGTATGTTAGGAAAGTTGGAGGAGGTAAGAGAAGGGAGGTTGGAGAACCAGAAGGAAAAAAGGGGTGTTTGGCATTCCTAATCGATGTAATGAGAGCAACACAGGAGCCAAGCAGCAGGCAAAATGGAAGAGTTGCATAGCCCTAACTAGTGGAGAAAACATATATATGAGAAGCTTGTTGCTGACCTGCCTTCAGCTGTAATCAAATATACGTCGACCTAGCTCGCCACGAGGACATTTCGCCTTTTGCCCTGCTCCCCTTAACCCTACCCCCTCAAGGGTGAAGGCAGGAAATGATCCCAGGACCTTGCTACCATGGGCCATGGTCCTTACCAGCAGCCGAGGCTGGCATTCTCAGAAGACTACTCTTGGTTTCAGTAACTCTTGCTCTTTACAAAGCCCCACTAGGCGTCAAAGCCTCAGTCACAACCTGCATGAAAATCTCTCTTGTAAGCCATTCTTTGCCAAATAGATTTGCGTTAGTCTTTGTTAAGTGAAGTGATTTGATATAAATATAATCAAACCAAGATAAAATAGTACTGCACAATGGTAGAGACACCAGGATCTATTTTATCTTGGTTTGACTATATTTATATCAAATCACTTCACTTAACAAAGACTAACGCAAATCTTCGAAGCTTTCGCCGTCGAAACCTGTATATGTGGGGCTGTGGTTCTGATCCCAGAACCCAGGTTGTATAGCTTGTGGCTGGCACTGTTTGCTTAGTAGAGTAAGATCTGAAAATCAACTACACCAATTGGGTTGGATTACATCAGCTGCAAGCTGTTCACATGGTTTATCATAGTTTTCAATATATTTTGATCAACCCAGAAAAATGTCTGCAGGTTATAAGACTTGATTACGATTTAACTGGAGAAGGCTGAGATATAATTGCAAGTTGCAATAGTGGGTCATGTGATATTGGGATCCCACGAAGAGCCACTATGGGTTTCTGTTTCTACTGCTTCGGTTCCCTTACTCTTTATTACTTTCTGGGTGTGGAATTCAACCTGGGAAGGGCATTCTATATGAACATTATTAAGAGCATCCTACACTTTTTTTGTTGCTTTTCGTTTTCTTCCTTTTCTTTCCAGATCGAACACAATGACGTATCCATCATTTCCTCTCAGACACAGCTAAGGATGCAACTCAGGAACATAAAGAAGCTAAGAACAAGGAAAAGTTCGAGTTCGCATCCTCATCATTATCACATTATTAATGCAAGAAAGTAAAAAATATGCAAAGCTTTACAATGATTCAAAGACTGCCCTATCCTTTACCAATCAATCCTTCCCATAATTCCACGACTCATCAACTCCACCTTTTCCTAATCTAATAAAATAACCCAGTAGATCTACCACTAGCAATTCATAATGCTAATCTCCTACCAAAGTTGGCTGCCATAATCAAATTAAATCAGAGTTTCATCTGATTCAGTAGGCCTCGTGTGCATGGAATCTGGAATTTTTTTTCATAATTTGCTTCTTCAATTAACCACTTTGGGTTGATTTTTTAATTTTTTTATGGGTGTTTTCATTGATGACAGAAGAAAGATATTAATATTAAGGTCATATGTGGGGTCATGAACTTGTCAGCTTGGACAATGGAGATCAGTACTGAGTGTCGCACATTATGAGAAGATTAGATAAAAAGCATTGCGTGTAAACCTTGTGACAGATCCTAAGTGGGGTCTTAAAGGAGCCATCGCAAAGGCTTCAAGACTCTCATCGGACAGCCAGGACTCACATGGCATATGATTTAATTGCTCACAAGCTTCTGTAATGGAGTTCTGTTCTCTCTCTACATAGATTCATATAAACTTTTCTCTTCCCATTTTTGAAATCAACAGAAAAAAAATGTTTCGGTACTTTACAGTAAATGGGCGATGTGATTAAAAAAAAAAAATTACATCTTTACTCATAATTTACAGGGACCCCATATACTTCTCTAACAGGGGAGGAAGTATACTCAGGGGGCAGCACTAAAATTGTCTACTAATCCTGTAAATATATAGCTTGTGTGCGAGGAGCCGAGGACCCAGTAAAAGAATATGAGGGCCTTACATTTAAACATCAAAAGCATCAACTGGAAGGGATGTTGTCCTGTGAATAGGTTGTGGAAGAAGAGACCCTGTGTAGAAACTCTTGGAAGTGGCCATGTACTCTGGACTTGAAGATTCATCATTTGCTTCACAATGTCGAGCCCTTTGGATCTCAGACTTGGAGAAGTTTTTCTGGGCATGAACTGGGAGATATGAAGTTAAATTCTCCATAGAGACCAAAGATTTCAAGTTGACTTCATTGTTTTCTCCATGTAGCGGAGTTTTGGCATTATATATATTGTGTTCTTTGCTTTCGGACCTTGAAGATGAAGCTTTTAACTTAATTGCTAATTGTCGATCACGGAGCTCCCGTAATTCCATATGATACTTCGCTTTGAGCCATCTCATCTCCTGCCTGATCTCACTCTCGTAATAATCATCTGAGAAGCTGTCACAAGCTGATAAAATAATAATAGAACCATGATCTGGTAACCGGTCCATGGCACTCTTTGCATTGAGTTCTGTTTGATTGTCGATGCCTATCACTCTCTCATCTTTGGAACAGAATAATTGATCCACCTGCTCATGTTCCACATCAAAATTGGTCTCCCCAGAAGACTCAAAACTTAATTCAGGGCCTTCCTGTTGAGCCCAGGTATCAGCATGCTGTGTCTCATCGGAATGGTTTGATAAGATTAGTGCACCCTCTGTTACATAATGCTCTGAACCCTCAACTTGATATGTGATCTCCTCGAACCGACCATGTGTTTCAGAACACCCATGAAGAGAACTCTGGAGTCGTTGCAGGTTATTGGCTCCTGGATTATTCATGGAGATATAGTCTGTAAGGGAACCAGTGGAAGAGCCATTGGAGGCACAATTGTGACAGAAGCTTGAACTTGCACTTACAAAAAGAGGGCATTCGTCTATGCCAGGCCCTAGCTTCCACTCCGGCACCAATGAAGCAATCTCCCCATCGATCATATCTGCTATCTTAGTCACATCTTGATCAGTAATATCCAACTCAGCAACCATTTCTGTTGCCACACTCAAAGCTGTATCTGTTTCAATGTCGAAAGGGAAATAGATGTTTCGAATACGGCCTGCATGAAAGAATTGCAGTTCTTAATTTGATGCTAAGACAACTTAAGAGAATCAAATTTTGGTTATGTGAATCAATTCGAAGCAAAGCAAAAAGTCTAGGAATTCTATATTTAACCTTCTTTATCTGCAATTCTAAGCCTCAAAAAGATTTCGTCATCTTCTCTCTTCCTCCCCTTGATTGAGATGTCTACATCATCAGAATGGTCGTCCTCTTGGTATGTGAACAGTTCAATCCCATTGGGTTCACTCTCAGACATTTGATAACCTCTCTCATTCTCAGGTTCATGATCAAAGCCACTGAAATATCCATTCGTCAATGAACTGTTACTGTTATGGAGCATAAACTGAGGTTCTCTTAGGAGAGGGCCCACATCATCGAATTCTGGCCTCAAATCGGAACCAAATTCATCGATTTGAAGAAAAGGATCCTTCAAAAGCTCCCTCGCTGAGAGCCTTTGAGATGCAGTGACTAAACATTTCTCAACAAATTGTCTCACTTCAGGATCCCTCACTTTGTACAAAGCATCTGGTTTCTTCCCCTAGACAACAGAAAATATGTAAATGGATAGACTGGAGACCAGAAGGTGCAAAAACGCGGTGAAATTGCCAAGTTCTTACAGATATAACTTTCTTGTAGATCTGGGCAGGATGTGTGCATTCACTGTATGGATATTCAAAAGTTACCATCTCCAATATGCACATCCCGAAAGAATAAATATCAACCAGTTCATTGTACTCCTCTTCATATACTTCAGGTGCCATGAACTCTGGTGTGCCTGAGTTAAAGAAAAAAAATAAATAACTAAAAAAGACATGGAAGCCCAGAATATATGTGAAACTCATACCCAATTAGTTGCAAAAAGGTAGCTTGAAAAAAGAGGCATTAAAATGACAGCCCTTAGCATCAAAGGCGTGGAAAGACAATGTCTTTTGATGAAAGTTTTCAGAGATTTCAAAAAGTGAACTTACCAACACAGTGAGCCTCGTGTGATTTACGGAGGATTGCAGCGAGACCCAGATCGCCAATCTTAACTTCCCCTTGGTTCCCATTGACAAAGATGTTGTCACATTTGAGATCTCTGTGAATCACAGGGGGGTCATGGCTGTGGAGATAGAGAAGACCTCTCAAGATCTGTCTACACCAATGCTTCACCGCTCTAATGTTAACTCTCTTGTGCTTCTCCCGGTACCTATATCACAAAAAAAAAAAAAAAAAAAAAAAAGGAAAATAAGAAAACTAAGAAAAATAAACAAAGAGCCCCAACATAGAGAAACAGATCAAATATACTCACTGCTTAAGAGTCCCGGAGGTGAACATCTCAGTCACAAAGTTTATGTTTCTGTTTGCAGTATCAACCCAAGAAGTATAGAACTTCATGATATTCTTGTGCTTCAATGTCTTAAGGAGATGGATTTCGCAGTACAACCTCTCAAGATCTTCAGGGCTCTGCAGGAAATCATAAAGCTTTACCTGGTTCCAAGCGACTTCAATCCCTTCATACTCATCAAAGGCTCTGTAACTGCATCAACCAAAAAAAAAAAAAAAAAAACCCAGCATGAGACACAAAACGGAGAACAAAATTATCACCTACAGACTTAACACAAAAAATGACCCAGAAAAAAAGTTCAAATTTTGATAATAACCAGAAATTTAATAAGGGGAAATTAGTCTCATACACTGTCTTCGATGCCCCTTTGCCAAGGATTTCATTGTACTGCAACACAGAAATGAAACACAGTATCACATTTAGAACTCATTCAAAGAAAACAAGGAAAAAATTACAAAAAATGAAAGCGGAGAAGAGGTGGTATACCCTCCCATATCTTCCAGTAGGATCAACTTCGACAAATTGTGAGTAATCTGGTTCAATCGGTGGAAGCCCATTCATTCTGTACTCGTTTAGATTTATTTTTTTCTACCTTTATAAGTTAGGTATAACCGTCTCTTCCTTCCCCTTAAGTTAAGATCGATGGAACATATAGAGACAGAGAGAGAGAGAGAGAGAGAGAATAAGATGAAGAAGAAAGAGGATGAATCAAATATAACAAAAATGGAAATCAAATATTGTGGAGAAAGTGAGAGAGAAAGAGTGAACAGGGTTAGCCCCTTGAGTCATCAAATGACAAATTCCTTCTACTCTTATACATGGAGGCAAGAATGCAACCCTGCTAACATGACAAAACGGAAGAACCGAAGAAGCCCCTCTCTCTCTATCTCTATCTCTCTCTCTCTCTCTCTCTCACTCTCTCTCCCTTCCCGTACGCGCTTGTACTGACGCAAAGGTGCACAGACACACACAGAGACACTCAAACTCTCTCTCCTCCACTCTCGTTTTCTGGGCCTGCAAGAGGTGAAGATAGGATTACGTGGATGGACATGGACACACCCTCCTCCATGGAATTTCCTTTCTAATCTCCGAAAAAAGACATGACCCACCTACTTATGGAGCTCTGCAGTCGATCTTGACCGTTAAACCTACAGGCAATTCTCCTTCTGTACGGACTGTCACGATCGATGAAGACGAGGGGGTGGGGACTGAATTCCATTGTGGCCTAATAGCGGGTTTGATGTGCATCAAACGATCAGAAATGTTTAGGCACGAAATCTAAGACAGTTATATGCTGTCTAAGGTGTTTTGAAAGTTTTGATTCTTTTTATGATTTTGCCCTTGGTTCGATACTCAGGATCAACCAGGAATCGATATCCGTCATACTAATAATTGGCTTGGCTGACCCGATATCGATTACCAAATCCATGCTCTGGAGATTGGAGAGTAGCATTGCATAATTCTTTGTCCGTCATGGTGTTTTAAGGATAGATTTTGGTTATTGCCTGCGTTATAGCGATTAAAGAAATATAATCTAGAAAATATTAAAATCTAAGAAGATATTTGTAAATAAGAAAAAGAAATGAATTATTCCATTTCTTTGATGGTAACCCCAAATAACAGTCAATTTTTTTTTTTTTTTTTTTTTTTTTT
>NW_024868103.1:557979-612231 GCF_013358625.1 Macadamia integrifolia
TTTTTTTCATTTAAAACTTAGAATGAGGATATAGATCAGTTCCAACAATTTCGAGTAGTATCAATGAGGAATTGGTATGGTTTTAAGAATCGTGAATCGAATTGATGAATTAGGGTCATCGATGAGCGATCTCCGGTTATGACTGATTTGATATAACGAATCCATGATTTAAAAACCTAGAATTGTTGAGTTTTCCATATCTAAGGGCCGATTATAAGGGTTTTTTGGGATCAATTCTATTCGAATAATGGAACCATGGTTTCGAGTATTATTAGTCATATTGATTATATTGTATTGGCATCGGTTGAGATCGATCCTCGATTCTTAATCAATTCGGACCAATTACTCGTATCATTTTAAGGGTAAAACAGTAAAAAAAGTAATTTTTCTAAGAAGCAAGGGGTAAAAGAGACTAATACCCATTGATTCGAATCGAATTAGTATCCATAGAGACCAATACCAATATCAATACCGAGAATTAAATCCATGAAGGAAACTGATAGGGATCTGTGTTTTGAAACCGAAGGAATCAATCAAAATTGTAATAGGACCGCCAGAATCAAAATCAGTCTCGGTCGATTTAGACCGATCTAATCCAATTCTTAAACCTAAAACCCTATCCAACAAACCTTTCACCGTTCATGCTATTTCTATATTTTTATGGGTTTTGGGTCATCGGGTTTTGACTTTTGAGGAGGGAGTTGGAACCGGACTTAGCCTCCTAGACTTGGCAAATTAGGTCAAGAAGAAGGGGGAATTTGGATTCACTGTATAGATGTTCACCTGCACGTACATGTATAAATCCAACACTTATTTTACTTCCTTGCAGGCGTTGAATCCTTACATATACATCTTAGTGAACATGTAGAGAATCCAAACTCCAAGGAGGGGAGGGGAGGGGAGGGTGGAGTGGAGTGGGGTGGGGTTGGTTGTGGTGTGGTGGGGTGGAGGGAGATGGGTCAGGTGGGCGGATTGGGTCAAGAATTGCCATCCACCTACCATGTGACTAGGTGTACCATACGTTTTGAGTAGATAGACAAGAATCACAAGATGTTGTTGGCTGAATAAGAAGTGCAATTAGCATGCGTGATTAAGATTTGTCTACTACTTAGTTTCATACATCTAATTAATTGAATTTGATCATAATTAATCATTTGTATGTTCATAAACTTTCAACATTGAAGTCATGTGAGGGCTTTAGTTAATCCTGGGATCATCGAGATTAACTAATTGTAATAGCATCAAATTCAACTAATATGACTCACCTTAGGGTATAAATTATACAATAAAAACCCTAGCCTCCATTTCTTCTTCTTCTCTCTGTCTTAATTATCTATTTACTATAGACTTTTGGTTTAGAGTTTTCTGTTTATTGGGGGAAGAATTCCTTTTACATGGTTCTTATATTGGAACAGACCTAGCCTTAATGGTTTACAAGAACTGTTAATGATTTTAAGACCGAATTTCCCTTAATCCATCGCGAAGGATAAGGTTTACAAATACTGTTATTGATTTTATGACAGAATTACCCTTTATCATCGGTGAAAGAATTTTCATTCACCGTGGGGCTCAAAGGTACTTAGATGGGATATTAGGGCCATTTTTGACCTTGCAATAGTAATTAAAACCCTAGGATGGTAGGTGAACCCTATTCCATGGGTGGTGGGAACTTTCTCCTTGATTTTAATTTTTTTGAAAAAATACAAAAAACCAAAATTCATTAAAACCACAAACAGAAGCTCAGAGTTTACGAAACCCAAAATAGATTCAGTGACTCTCCCACTCAACTGATGAGTTGTAGACACCATATTTCCTATTTTTTTTTTCTCTACATTCAAAGAATTAAATTATTTAGATACATTCCTTGTATCCAACAAAAAGATAACAATCTCCACAGCCAACTTTCCTTATCCTCTTGTAGAAGCTTTACTATTTCCCCACAATCATTACAAGCAGTGGTGGCAACGAAACCTATCTGCCTTGCCTGCTGCAACTTTTGAGAATTCCTCTAATTGTATATCCATAATTTAAGGAGGAACAAATGCATGTTCCGTTTAAAAAATAACTGCCGCCCTACAAGAAGAAGGTGCAAAACTCCCATTATAAACTATAATACATTATGTTTTAGGTAAAACCCTTAGTAATTAGGTCATGGGATCAGAGTATCATTAATAGATTGATCGTTTCTATTTTTTTTTTTTGGTAAGAGATCACTTCTGAACTGGTAGGCTTGAAAATGTTAAGTTCACGAACCCATTTGTTTGTATTTGATAAAATATTTTTTGGGTTGAGGGGCTTCCCGTTTTTGGCACAGTTATTCCTAGCCACCCAAAATGAAGTAACAAGAGATAGCAAATATGGACAGAAAGAAAGAGAAATCATTTTTAGAAGCCTGACTTTGATTGACAACATTGGTTAACATATCTATCAAATTAGAATTATGGAGGAGTTCAATTCTTAACCCTAAGAATTCTGTTGCCCACATTCTTTTCGAGACATAGCTAGATAGAAATAAATGCCAATCCGTTTCCTCTTTGAATGATACAGAGGATAAAAATAAAAAATCATTTATTTGGGAAAACCTCTTCAGATTACATCTGGTACATAACCCATTTTTTAAGAGCTTCTAGAAAAAGATTTTGAACGTTGGTTGAATTTTTAACCTTGATTTTAATTCTTCAACTTCGTTAATAAGTATCCATATTTTTTATTTTCTAGAGTGACATTATTGGATAAATCAACCTTTAGTGGGGGTTGGGGGGGGTTTGAACGATCCATAGGACTTATTATTATTATTATTATTATTATATAGATGAGAAATGACTCTCGTAAAATAAGCAATTCTTCACATTGGAAGGCATTTTTTCATCATAACTTTGATTTGTAGACACTTCAATCCTGACCCCCCACGCCCAAGTTTTTTAGAATAATATTTGTATAATCATGGTTAGAGATAATCTTTCGTAGTATAGAAAAAATAAAACGTTATTTTTTTTTATCATCCATGAATACACCAATGGAAACCTTTTTTGTTTTCAATTTTTTTACTTTATTTTTTCAATACTTGAATGCCTCTTTAATTAATTTAAAAGAGATGGCTCCCCACGCTATCAATAAGGGAGAATCACTTATACCACACCAATGGCGTCAGAGAAACGGTATCATTTATATGGTTAGAAGATAGAAAGATAAATAATAAAAAACCCATGTGACATAATATACGATACATTTGCTACATGGGATATTTTTTCCTCTATAATTTAATTTATAAATTATTGAATGTAATTGAAACACTCAATTGACTCATGACATAAGTGACTCCTTCAAACACATTTTCAAATTAAAATGGAAATTTTTTTTCCTTCATAAATTAATTTTGTATATGTATAATTGAAACACTCATTTGACTCATGACATATGTGACCCTTTCAAACGTATTTTCAATAATAGGTTTGAAGGCATAACGCACTCTTAAGGTGATACAATTGGGAAGACTTATTTTGAGTGTGTGTCCCCATTATATGATTAATTCCAATAGATCCAACTATATATTGAAACTTAATTTTGTTGAAGAATTGACTAATTGATTAGAAAACTTGCATGTGAGCAGTTCAGGGATCTTGACGTTCTATTTTTAAGTAGGTCATCTTTTACACTTTGATTGAAGTGTTTTAGTCAATAGTCATATATTCGTGGACATTGACAGCCCAAATGAGACATTACATATGACAATGCATGCGGCCATTCGATTGCTGAATGATGCCATCTTTGAGACATTTGTCATACATCTATTGTTTCAACAAGCGGGTGTGAAAAGATTATAATGTCCCATATTGAAGATGATCGCCCGCATCCTCCCATTAGCCACATTCTATAGCCAATATTGGGCGAGAGAACATTGTCGATTAACGGAAAAAAACACCAGCATACAGGAACATCTTCAAGCTACACAGGGGTGGGGTAGTGGGACCATTCCGGTGTTGTTATGTTTGAGCGTTTCTTACGCCAGACCGGCAAGTTCTTTTTCAATTTTTTATAAAAATTAAAAATTAGATTTTCTTTTCTGTCACTATGTCTTGTGAAATATAACATTTTGCTGTTTGCTACATTGTGTGTACATGAGTTAGTTCATGTAATGGAGGATCAAGTACGTTTCTATTTGGAGCAAGGAGAAAAGAAGCTTGAAAGGCATCGTGGCCTCTTGCGCCCAAATACAAAGGGGGGAAATGACAACCCCGTCTCTCATGAAAGGTGGGAATCTCACTTTTATTAATGTTCCACGTGTGATCCCAATAGCTCCTACACTAGCCAAAGTGTCTTTTAGGGAATTCTCTCCCTTGGTGCAATTTTATATTAAAATGGGTAGGAAAAGATATCAGCTTAAAATGAGTAAAGAAAGTAACTAAAATTGCCAAATATGTAATTTTATATTTATATTTATCTCCATATGATGGTATATTGGTAATTTTCACAAAACTTTGAATCAGAGTTTGAACCATTTTCCTTCCTTACTTTGGATTAAAAATTGGCCATTGAGATATATATGTGTGGGTCCTCTTTCACATTGGGTAACTTATAAACTAAGAGACAAATAGTAAAGCATTATATTTCACTAAGCATTGTGACCAAATAAAAAAACCCTAAAAAATTATTTAAACTATTTAAAAAAAATAATTATATGAACTTTTTTTTGGTAGAAAAAAAATTATATAAATTTAAAAAACCTGAAATTTACATGTACCAAGAATCCTCCTCAAAATTCCTTGCGTGCTTAGTCGTGTAAACTTACTTTTCTAATCTATTTGTCACACTCAAATAAAACCTATCCCGTTTAATAGCGTTTAATTATTTTATCATATTTCATAAATCAAAGAGAGAATTAAAAATATTCCCATAGCCACTTATAGTTTTCCTTCTTAGTCAACCAGTTTATTATTTCGTGTGAATCTAACCATATCTCTCTATGTCTGCTTCCCATCTCATAGGGTCACCATTGATATCTATTTAGTGAGTCCAACTTGAAAAGATGAAAAATTCAACATGGCCAGCTGATAACCTAAACCATCATAATCACAACTCATGTCTACATGAAATTCATGATTTAAATTTGATTAGGGTGTGTTGCTATTGATTTCTAAATTGTTAGGTTTAGACTCAACTCTATTTCATCTTTTCATATAGTTGGCGTAAAGGCATTTGTGATGAAAGGAAAAATGTTTTTCTTCACCAGTCGAGTGAGATGATTGACTTGCCCACTAATGATGTGATCATAAGATAAGACTTTAGTTCTATCAATAGAGTCTCATTTTTATTGAGGAATTTCAAAATACCTTTCCACGGAGGTGTAGGATTCTCCATTCACTATACGTGTGGTGAAACTCATCCGATGTGTAAATGCATTTATGATCTCAATATAATGCATGTAACTATTAACAATGTGGGTAGTTAACATTGTTATTAATTTAATGCACGTACATCCTATAATGAAGAGTGGTGTGCATATGTTATGATCCTCCCACGTAGTGATAGGAGCTTGAACTGGGTAAGCTCTTTTATTTAATTTCCCTTCAACACTAGTGATGTGATCTTGTGATTAGACTCTTAAGTTATCTTAGTATTTACCTTATGTCGTATGGGGTCGAAAACATTTCTCCCTAATCCTTGGACGAACCAGCTTGATGACTCAAATGACCGGTTTATTGGTCACTTGGTTAACCCGATGATCCAACCAGAAGTTTGAGTAATTGTGCATAACCACTTTTATGCTCTGTGAATCCTGACTTCTTGTGTTGCTCTCTGGCTTTGGAAGCCCCTCTTAGCTGCCTCTCTTTTTACAGCCTCGCCCTATCTTGTTGGTCCCTCCGCCAATAAGAGGGGCCTCTTGCAGAACCTATTGGTTTGACACCTCCTAAAAGTCTTGCTTCGCCTAGCTCTTCCAAACCCTGCTTCCCCTAGCTTCTAAGGGTAAGGGAACTCATGCATTTCTCTTGAATGCACTTAGGATCCGGATATTAGAAGAATCAACTGCAATAACAACAACAATAATAATAAATTCAGTTTTATCTTAACTTAAATGAGTCGGCTCCATGGATTCAGGTCAAAGTATGTAAAAATTTGAATCTAAACTGAAAAAGAGGGTGAAAAAAGAATAAATAAATAAACAAATAAATCAAGAATACAAGAAAGAAAAAAAAAAAATGGAAGATGACAGATGAAAGTAAGAGGTAAATGAGGTCGACTACATAGATCCTCGCTCTCCAATAGGCTTTATCCGCGGTCATATTCAGTACAAGACTGAACTATGCATGTCATTCTTCACAACGTTTCTTATAATCATGTTAGGTCTGTCTCTCGCTCTTTTAGTTCCCTCAATCAGAATCATGTCACTCTTTTTCACTGGAGTGTCTCAAGGCCTCCAATGAACAATGAGCCATACCATCTCAAAGGATTTTTTGAAACTTATCGTTGATCAGTGTAACTCCCAAATCAACTCTTATTAGAAGATGTAAGAAAATAAATACAGGAAGAGTATAAGACTTATCTGGATATGTTGTAATTGCACTAGATGAAGTATGAATTCATAGCATCATAGAAATCCTTCTTCTTGAAACATGAACAAACATAACTTGAGTTGAGTCGTATTAGAATGATACTATCCTTAAGGTTTTTAAACATCCCTAATTGTGCAACTGAGTTGACCATTGCTTTTGTAACTCCAAGATAAAACAACTCCTAATCATATAAGGTGCACTCCAATATGTAGTTACACATGGAAGTCTAAAGGCTATATACTCATTATTAGACACAAAGAGACTTGGAAGAATAGAACATAGAGCAGGAAGAATAAAAATACTTGCTAAAAATCCCCTTGTCTAATTTTCAGACCATCTATAATATATATAGACAACGTATCTTTTCAGTATAGGTGTATCTATTTATATATAGATATGTCTGTACGTATACAAATGTCCTTGTACATGTGCCTATATATGTACAATCATACTTGTATACATACAAGAATGTCTATACACCCGTTTATAAATGTAGACCTACACCCACATCCATCCTTGACTCGATAATTATTTAAAAACTTTGACACTAAATATAAATAAATCCAACAAAAGAATATAATAGAGATTACAGAAAGCAAATAAACAATTATGAAAATTTAACAGTCTGGAGTCTGGACCGATTATCAAAATTTGATAGCAGTACCTTGAATAAGCTGGCCTTGTGAGTTTTTTTCTTTATTGTATTTTTCTTCTTTGATAAATGATGTTAGAAGATAAGAAAATTGCTTCCGTTTGTGCATAGAACGGCTAGACAAGGTCAAATCTAACAAACTTAAGGATAAGCTAGTTTATGGGAGATGTACATAAAGTTTTATTTAATAAACTTCATCTTTTCTGTTGGTATTAAAAGGAAAAATCCTTTTAATATGAAAACAGCTTGGGTCCTAGAAGAACCACGCACATGCTTATGTATTTATAGTGATTTTGATCAAGGCAACGGATGACCCACCTGTTTGGTTAGTGCAATTACTAGAAACCTGAATGTCCATGTAAGTTTTTTTGTTTGTATTGTTAATGGAAAAGTCCATCTAAGCTAACTAGCTGATTAAGACCTACAACGTCACAGGTTTTAAGAACTTATATAATAGGGAAGGGATTTGGTGTTGGGCTGCGTAACTCCAGCCCTATCATGTCCTATGTGAGAGGGTTTAGGAGTAGCCGTGTTACTAGGCAGTTTAATTTTCTTTCTCTTATAAATAAATAGGGAGAAGGTTAGGTATACCATCGGTTTTCTTGGAGTTAACGGCTCAATCAATGAGAGGGTTAGGATCGGAGGGACATAGGGGACTTTCTAAAGGAAGGATGAGAGAAATAGACACAGATCTGGATATACTGATGGCATACCTAACTTTTTCTCAAATAAATATTAAAACATCAAGGGAGAAAGTGAATGTCGAGTTTTCTTCCATCCCAAACATTTGTTTTTCTAATTCGCTCAAAGCAATTGGCTTGTTTCAAACCATTATATTTCAACAATTGAACTAGTCAATTTGAAAATGGAGTAATAGGTTAACAGGCAATATAGAAGTGTAATTTGGACATTTTAAAATATCAGAGGAGTAGGAGAGGTGAAAATGTACTTTTTTGGGAGGAAAAAAATGTGTTTTTTGAAGTAGGGGAGTGATAATAAACATGGCTTACAGAGAGTTTTCCTCTATTAGGATGAAACATTCACCACTTCATCCTCGGGGGGGTACAATGAAGGTCCCGTTTGATAACGTTTCAAGAAATGTGTTTCTGCCGTTTCTATGTCAAGAAACGATAGAAACGGAACAAAAAACATTTGACAAACTCGTTTCGTTTCTCCTGTTTTCATAAATAGAAATCAAAATTTATGGTGATTTCTGTTCCTAGAAATGGACATGACGAAACAAGTATGACTTGTTTCGCCGTTTCTGGGAACAACTTTGGTGCAAAAAAATCGTGAAATCCTGCAAACCCTTCGTCGTCAATGGATTGAGGAAAGACACCAACGACCTCTTTTTCTCGGCTGGGTTTTGGAGGTGGAGGCGGAGGTTCAGACCGAGCCTGGCCGTTGGTACTGGGCGCTGCAGCGCCCATTGCTGTTCCCTCCGTCTCCCTCCTCTTCTTAACCGATTGATCTCTATCAGTCGACACTGGCATTTTCTCACTCTCATACTCACCATTCGCAGCTGGAGGTGCTCGAGCTCGACCATATTCAAGATCCACTTGTGGCTTTGCCTCCTTAGGTTTTGGAATTGGAATAATCTGACCAGAATCACTGGCATTCTTCTCACAGAGAACCTCGCTCTGAATCTAGTCCTCTTGGCCCACGACGACGGCATTGCAGTGGACCCGAGTGCCGAGGTCATGGTCCAGGCCTCGATTGTCTTGTTGGGTCGGGGCTCGCCATTTAAACCCCCACTAGCTAAAGCTGCTGCACTGGATAACAAATGCATAAAATGCCTGTAGATCTGATCTCTATCAACTAGTATTTAGGGTTCTCGAGAGATGTTTCCAAACCAGTATACTGAGCTTGTTAGCTTAGCTGCTTAGGGTTTTGACAAAGGGAGGTGAATTTCTGGGCAATCTGCTACTTTTAGTGCCCAGAGAGAGAGAGAGAGAGAGAGAGAATGGTGTACACGTTGGAATGGAGAAATGCCAAAACCTTGAACAAGAATTAGGGGTGCAACAGGGCCAGGTTGCGCTGGGTTTCTTAAAACCCTAGCCCAACCTTGAGTCCCCTTAACTAGGCCCAAACCCACCCTGACCCTGACTCAGGGCCGCAAAACTTCAACCTTGGCCCTACCCTTCAGGGTTCAGCCCAACCCTTACCCGCCCTGATTGGCCCTGATTGACCCTGATTTTTCAAGGTCAGGCCGGGATGACCCTGACCTTGACCCTGATTGACCCTAACCTTGGTTTGCCATCAAGGGTTGGGTATACCCTAACTCTGACCCTGATCTTGCAAAATATGAAATAACTTAAAAATAAAAAACATTCATAATAAAGAGGAGATAAAAAAAATACAAAGTTTCAAATTTCTTGGTAAAAAAAACAAGAGAGATTTGTTTTTTTGTAAAAAAAGTAAGAGATATCGGTGAGAAGATATATTAGGAGTTTTGAGGTGTCAATGGCTCAATGTTAAATAATATCTAAAATTAGGTTAAATTCAGGGTTAACATCAGGGTCACAACCAGGGTCAACATCAGGGGCAAAAATTAGGGCCGGGTTCATGGCGGGTTGAGCGGGCCAAAACATCAACCCTTACCCGCCCTGAACCTGACTCAAGGTCAGAAATTTCAGGGCCGGCCCGGACCTCAGGGCCAAGGTTTTTGGATGGTACTTGTTCGGGATCAAGGAAGGCCAAGGGCGGGTTCGGGTCGTCAGGGCCAAACTTGCACCCCTAACAAGAGTTTTGTTCAAATCAATTATCAAACACCTTCTTTTCTGTTTCTACCGTTTATTGAAACAGAAACAACAAAAACTTTATCAAACGGGCCCGAAGTGTACATTCGTTAATTCCACATTATTTTAGGTCGCATATATATATATATATATAGATTAAGGGGAAGAGTTTCCTATGGGTAAGTGTGGTTCCTATGTGTACACGAGGACCAATGGGAACACACGAGCTAGGAAGCATACATAGAAGAGTCATTTTCCTCTTCATGGGAGATGGGCTGATTGTTTTGCTTCCCAAAAACTATTTTCCCTATAAAATGGCATTTTGATCTCTTTTCCTGCCAATTGAACTTTCTATACATGAGGGATGCATATAGAGAAGTAGTTTTCTATTCGGGAGTGTGGTGTACATCAACATTTCTCTAAGTTCATCTCTCTCCTCCCACAACTAAGGAGCAGACATGTCATTTCTATGAAAGTGAGAGAAATAAACTTAGAGAAACACTAACGTACACTATGCTCCCCAACCCACATGGGTAGTTTACCAATGAAATGGATCTCCCTTATCTATAGATGTTTGTGTCAATTAGAATAAAGAATTCATTTCATTGGTAACTACCCATGTGGAGAGGACCCCACGTCGATATAGAACATGGACTCTATATATTACCACTTCAACTTGCGTTCTAACATAAATAAATAAATAAATATATTTATATATATATATATATATATATAGAGAGAGAGAGAGAGAGAGAGAGAGAGAGAGAGAGAGAGAGAGAGAGAGAGTTGTTCTTCGGGGTGGTGGTCGACATTGTAGCAATAGAGCCAAAAACATCTTCTAGCCCCCATGTTTATTTGCCTCTCTTTTCTAAGGATCGAACTGGACTAAATTAATGAGGTGGGAAAGGTACTGCATGCATGAAAGGTACATCGCAGAACAAAAGTCGCCGCGTTTGTCTATAATCAGAGATCAAGGGTGTCTTTTTTTTTTTTGTTGTTGCTTGTTTTGTTTTATAACTAGTAACCTATCAGATCATCGTTGGGAGGGATGAGTGGTGTTTGTTGTCAAAGGATGGTATCGGTCAAGTCTCGTTGAGCCAAGGATTTAAGGGACGATCGGATCAGATCGGATCGGTGGATATCGATCTATTTTACCCTTGATTTTTATAAAAAGTATTATTTTTTCTTTATTTTACTCTTGAAATGATTCGTATAACTGATCCAAATTAGTATCGGATTGGGGGATTGATCGCAACCAATACCAATACGATAGGGCCAATAAGACCAATTCCAAACCGATAATTGAAACCATGCTTTGAGCTCATGAGTGAACTACCCCCTTGGGGTGAGTTGCATTTGTTATGCTGAATTGTCATACACTTCCTCGGGTCCGGACCCTCCTCCTCCACAGGGAATCACCCCACTCCATCTCACACCATCTATGTACGTTTATTCAAGTTTAGATCTCCAACTACACCCTATAGACAGTGTGAGATGAGGGATCCAAGGAGAATTGAACTCATAATTACTTAATTTTAGGATACTGATCTTTACCATCTGAGCAATCCCCTTGGGTTGGGGGAGAGGAACTGAGGAACCCTTAAGTCACTTAATAGTGAAATGATAAGGTAAAACTTCCACTTTTTTGTGAGAATCTTGAAAGTAGTTTCTTTCTTTGCCAATGTTCTTTCCAGGCCATGCTGACAAAGCCACCTCTATAAGACAACACGGCCGCCACCGGTCATGTGTGTAAGTGTGGGTAAGGATACAATGATAATGATGGCTAACCTAACATCCATATGGGCGTACACCTACCTAACTGAATGGTGTTTAATTTCATGGCTACAAATTCCTTCTTCTATCCATTTGAAAAAATAAAATAAAATAAAATAAAATCCTTCTTCTAAATCATGGATTAAACTCGGATTCCTACTCTACTGAAGTTGATTTAAAGTGTATTGAGTTTAACGGAGTTAAGTGAGTTAGGATCAGTCGATTTAGACATGATTTTAGAATGATTTGATTCGGACTTGAAATCGAAGGAGACTAATTCTATAATTGGTTTCGAGTTTTTAAACCCTTATTCTACACCCTACACAAAATGAATGAAACATGGAATTTAGGTGTGCAACTTTGAACTTGAGTCTACTCGAGATTGTCTTAAGCCCAGGCACGGCTTGAGCTATACCTTTTAGGCACGAGGTCAGGCTAGGCCTTGGCTGAAGCCTCAGTCTGAGTTTGGCCTGAGCCAACCCGACCATGATTTTATATAATTATATATTAGTTGCTACATATTACGTTTAAGACTTAAGTCTATAAGATTATTTTTAAGAATGATTAATCTCGACGATGCCTCATTTTTATTTTTAAGTGCATATAAAGACACAAATGGCAAAATTACGGTTCACGAGTGTTAATCAAGGCCAGCCCCGACTCGGACAAAATTCAGGGCCAACTTGGCCTGATCAGGTTCAGTCAGGTCATGGCCAGGTTGGGTTGAGTAAAGTCCGGCAGAATTGGCCTGGGTTGAGATATCTTATCTCCCAACCTCAAAACCTAGTTGAGCTTGGGCTGAGCTAAGAGGACTCATGTTGAATTAGAGTTTTAAAAAATTCAGACTCAATCTGGCCCTATTTCACCCCTAGTACCATGGTTTATCCCTATTACATCAAACCCTAAATTTGATGTGCCTCTTCCTTATTATAAGTCCCACGCACGTGCTTCTCTTGGGCCATAGGCTTCTCATCATGCGCATCTTTTTCTTTTTTGGGTGCACAAGTAGAATGACTATAGAATCCATCTCCAAAGTATTGAGTAATGTATGAGTGAAAAAGTAGTGTTCTAGTAAGTCTCTTCCACAACAACTTGGACAAGATCTAGGTCAAGCCCTCGTCTCTAATGGATTAAATACACACTAGCTTCTTCTAGATAAACCTTAATTAAAAGTGCTTAAGCTAACTAATCCAATTAATCCATTAATTAATCATGCACTCATACATGCATTGTAGTCATTCTCAATCACACAAGTGGAGTACAACTACTCATAGCCGTGGGATTAGAAATTGGTTGATCGAGTAGGACAGGTTGAGTCTTGAGAGTTGAAACTATACAAATTGATTTTTTTGTACATAATAATGTCTTCAATTATTGCCTCATAATGCTTTGATGGTTGCAGGTCGTCTAGCCATGCATGCATTGAACCCTACTTTTGGTAGGTTAACATTCTTTTCTCAATATTCCCTGCTTGGGTGTGGGCTAAATTGCACTAACTTCGTTATCAAATTACTTCCAACTTGTTTATCACTATCCCTAGACATGAATTAGACAATGAAAAGTATACCCATAAGAGGAACTAGTTGATGAGAAGGGCAAGACAGAACTTGTGATACCCTACTTTTAAAACCTAATTTACTTACACGGTTGACTTAATTTAACCATGCAGGACCCGAACCAGAGAGGGTTAAGGTGGGTTCCCTATGGACCATGATAGCAAGGGTGACTTTGGACACAGATTGATCAGACAAGTCCAAGTTAGTGCTAGAGGAGACGGGTGTACCCAAGTCGTGTACATGCACGTATCATAAGGTCATGTACGGGTAATGCTGGTATGTAGCTGTATCCTAAAGTGTATACGTATTATATATCTTGTACCAAAAGTGAGATACATGTCAAGAGTCGAATTCCATCGAAATCTCCATTGTTTGGCTAAGTTTCGACCAACAGGTGGACGGTCACAAGCGGGCGAAACCGCCCACCTGTGTGACCCACCCATGTGGCTACTAGATATTCTCTAATATAAATAGTACTTATTGTGTCTTTTCCTTTTTTCTCATTTAATGCATCAAAGAGTTGGTGAGAATAGTAAAGAAGAGAGAAAAGAAAGGAAGAAAAAGAGAACGAAGAAGAAGAAAGGGAAAGAAAAGGAGGAAGAAATGATTTTAAGTGACGCCGATGTTTGATCTTCTCATTCCGTTATCGAAAAAGTGATCTTCAACACGAGACCTACGATTTGAAGTGAGCGAAATCTATACTTTTTAAACTTTCACCAAACCCCAAGTGAAACCCTTGATTTGGGTAGAGTTCCTTGAGATCTTGTAAATCTCACTTGAGATGATGAATCTAAGGTTTGATAGATGGTCTATGTGTTGATTTTTAAGGTTTAAAGAAGTGTTTACAAAATTTGAGAAGCATTGGTGATTTCTTGAGTTAAGAGGTGATTTTGGGGTTTTAGAAGAGCTCTTGAGCAAAGAAGGTAAGATTGCTTTTCAATCATTAAATCTAACTTAGATCTAGGTTAGAATCATCTTATAAGACCTTAGATGTGTGAAAAATGTGATTGAAACAGCCCCATTTGATTTTTCCAAGGTTGTGGAACGTTTTAAAGAAGAAAACAAATTTTTGAACCCATAGGTGGGAGAAGACCGACGGGCGAACCCGCCCGCCTGAGGGGGCCCATCGGATCAATCGGCAGGCTATCCGGCCCACCTGTGAAGACCGGTGGGCGAAGATAGGTGGGCTGTTTGGCCCACATGTTGGCCCACCAGTTGGATTTTTGAGCCCGAATGAGCCGAAAACAGGCGGACAACCTACTTTTATGATTTTAAACATGATTTAAACATCAAACATCGTAAGTTTTGACCCCAAAGTGGTGAAATGCTAACCTCATTCGCGTATGATAGGTTCCACTAGAATTTACATTTCTCATGCCGAATCTCACCCGTACCTAACGTGAGCTTTTGTACCCAACAAGTAAGTGGGGAGAGGACATTTGAATTTATTTTAAGACTTGTTTTTGCATCATTAAATTGTATCTAGACTAACTATGTCATCATGTAAATTATATGTAGATTAGTCATCCTCGTATGTCATTCACACACATTGCTTGTGCATTATAAACAAATGATTTATGATATGTGTTGTGCTTTACATTCTAAATGCTAAATGATTGATGTGCTTATGTGATGAATGGTTGGATTACTGTGCATGATGCATTATTAGACTAGACGCCGTAGTCGGTTTAGAAACGAGTGCATTGGTGGTCCGTGGTATGGGACGCGGTAGCACTATATAATCGTACTTTGTCATATAGGAGCATGCAGTTTAGAATTATCATCCCCCGTGCTACGACCCTTCCCAACAGGGGTTGAGGTGTTGGGTTATCACTTGGGGGAAGCAGTGGTCGCGATTGTCGGGTCACTGTGGCGGTTAGATATACGCTCGACTGGTTATTAGGACAGTCAACAACCTCAGTGGTATATTCAAGAGTGCCAATCGTACTACTTTTAAATTGTTGGGGTTAGCACCTTTACTTTTCTGTCATTTACTTTTATGTTGAGAGCCGGTAGTCGGCATGCTTTACTTTTCTGAGTACTCACGGTGGGCCTTCTCCGACAACCCTATGGGCGTATCGCGAGATGGAGTTTGCGGCTCGTACCCGAGGCATACATGCACTGTAGTTGTAAGTAGCACATAACCTAAGACTTAGTAATATTGTTTAAGCGGATAAGATTTAAAATGAATTGTATAGCACATAGTGCATATGGATGTGACTGTTTGTGTGGTATTTCTTTTCATTTACTGAGCTAGTGAGCTCATCCCAAGTGCACACCTCTTTTAGATGATTTTGCAGGTCACCCACCTGAAGATCAGGAGTTGAGCCCCACTGTCAAGTTTTCCGTTGAGGATTGGTGGGTCCCCGAGGAGTATGAGCACGGTGCCGATTGCATGTACGAGGGCTGTGCTGCGGGATCGCAATAATGACACCGTACCGGATTTTGATTTTTGATTCTTTTGATGACCTCCCATTTTGTGTACTTGATAGGTAAATTGATATTCTTTTGTGTAAATATCATGCTTGCGGGCCCACACGTACTTAGCTATATACTACAATTTGGGTATCAAGTATATTAGAGATATTTACAGGTGATTTAAGTCTTCCGCTGAACTTTTGAACACTTATCTTAGATGTGGGTATGCTGTGGTGGGATACTGTATCAGATGATCCTAACAGGTTTGGGTTAATCAGAATTAACTCGATCACCGATCTGATTCTGTATGAACGGAGAATGACAGAACAAAATAGTCTAACGGTCGTCATGCATCATTATCACATTTTCTCACTCTTTTCCTGACACTTTCTTTCTCTTTTCCTTGATAATACATGCGAGTTAAATTGCACTAGCTACATCACCGAATACCTCCAATTATTATATCAGAAATCAGTTCTTACACTTTTTCTTCCTTTTCCTTGATCATTTGGATTTAGTCAGCTTCACATGTATCAAATCATGAGGCATTCCCTCCCGTGCACCTATAATTTGACATGAGAAATGCCATTACGTGTATGCAAGTGGCGTATAGATCTCTTGCCCACTAGATTGGATACCTATCAATGTGGGGTCTGGATCCCTACATACAAATTGTGAGGTGTGTTCATTGACTTGACATGAGAGATGTCATTAAGTTGGGTGTAGTTCCCTTGCCCATAAACCATATTGGGTTGAACATATGAGTATTTAATTAGGCATATCTAGATCCATGGTAGGAGAAGATTCTCTGCATAACTGTTGGTTGTGTCTACAATTTCTTCGTCATGCATCCAATGGACTATCGATGACAATATCGAGTAAGAAGGTAAGCACCATCTTATTAAAAAAAATTTTAAATCAGGTCCACACAAAAGCATAATATTCATTTAAATTAAGGTATGTCAAATAAAATCCAATAACCTATTATGGGATCACTTTTCAATAATAGATTTAACAGAACCTTACAAATTAATTAAGCTTCATCACCACATTTAAATTAAATAACTCTACATTAGTCAGTCCTTGAGCTTGTCATGATATATATATATATATATATATATATGACTCATATTTTTCATGTGGTCCATAATAGTAGTTTTCATCCCCATCCAGATTCCATTACCTAAAATATATACATTTTTTAAATAAATTTTATTTATTTAATGGGTTGAGATCATTAGATCTGTATGGTACATATATACCAACCAATCAAACGTTCCAAATTTGTAAATAGTGGGAATGACATATTGAACTGATTCCATTAAGAATTTCGAATGTGAACGCCATCTTAATTTCAACGTTCAAACTTCATCATCTTTCTTTGTTTATATATTAAGAGATTAGGGAGAGTTACAAGAAAATCATTGATAAGGACTTCAACCTTGATTTTATTATGATTTACTAAGTGATATATTACTTGATCTTCCCATAAGATTATGTATATAATCTCTAATATGGATATTTCAAAGTTTCATATCTTTGACTATGGATTTGTACTTCCATGAAATACCGTACCAAGGCTCAAAAACTCCAAACAAGTACTTGGGTACCTCAAATTACTTCAAGGGACTGATGGGAGGAAAGGAAAGAGTAATACTTAATTAATCATATATTAAAAATAAAAAATACTGGTAAACTTTTGTTTATATAAGTACAGCCAAGAATCCCCATTGTTTAGATATACATTTTTTTGTTTAAGTACTGCTAAGGATCACCATTATTTAGCTATCTTTATTACAAACAAGGGTTTAGAGAAAGATAGTGAAATAATCCAAAGGGGGTAGCCGAGTTCTTCATTAGCAATCAATTCTTCCATTAACCTCTGTAATTCCTTTTCGACTTTCAAGTAAAGGTCAGTTTCGGCATTTAATACAATCTTAATCTCTGTATTTTTCAAAAATTTTTGTTTCATTCTTAGTGATATTAAAATCCTTAGAGTGATTGAAGCGAAAGGAGAATGCCACTTCACCTAAAAGAAGTCAAATCCTCATATTGAACTTTCAAGGGCTTTGGCATGCTGCGCACAATTCACAACCAATGTATACTCGCTAAAAGGATATATGAATTAATTGCAAATAGTAATTGACGTGGTATCAACCCCCATATGACTGATATAGGATAATAAAATAATCTTGTGATTAAGATCTAAGAGCATACTGAGCACATCTTGCATCGCATGCATCATTTGAGGTTTCTTCCATGCATGTATTATATATTGTCAACTTGCCTTTCCTTTCTCTCATTTTCAACTGAAGAAAGGTTTCTCTTCATACAATGTGAAAAGAATCAATGACCATCATTCTCACCCGCTATTATACAAAGTCCACGTCTACCCCTAAAGTGACGTTAGATGGCAATAAAAAATTGGAATCTCTTCACCAAGACTGACTGAAAAACAAAAAACTCAATCCTTATCAATCAACATAGATCAAGACTGCTAAAATTGAGAGAATAAGATCAAGGAAACTAACCAAGTGTTTTTTTTCTTGATGGGGTAGGAAACTACGATAGGTCAGAAAATCAAGTCTGTACCACAAGATGTGTATAGTAAGATTTGGCATACTAACTCCAACATGACATTTTAAAGCTTTGACAGCTCTTTTTATTGACCTATAAATCTATGGAATTTATGCATGACATGGGCGGCCCCCAAAAACGGGTTACTGAATGGAAATAGGGGGAGAAACATGAGTAAGAGGGAGAAAAAGGAGCAAAATTCGTCAAAGTTTCATGTTTTCAAAGTCCATGGAGCTTTATGTATTGCAACCTTTCAAAACCAGAGAGAGAGAGAGCCATCTCAATTGACAAGTGGCATAAGCCGCACATATTGACTCATGCATAAGAATCTAAAAAGATATGTCTTAATGAAGAATTTTATTTTGGGTTTTACTTTTAAAAGATAACATGGTATATTTTTTCATTGTTTTAGTAAGTGAATACAATAGTAATTGATAGGTTGACAGTTATTCATGTGTTGCTCAGATGGATAAGGTGAATTGAGGATTATGTGGATAGGCATATGGTCTCAGGTTAGATTTCTTATTTGTGTATCTACGATTAAGTTGACCCAGACACCTTGATTAACAAAAAAAAAAAAAAATGATAAATTGACAAATCATTCAGTTGCAATAAGAGAATCTTTAATTTAGGATTGTGTTCTAATATTTGCTTTTAATGATGTTAACTAGGATTCACAATTAAGACTCAGATATAGATTTTCGTTATGTCTCTGTGTTAATTGGGTTACATCTCTGCTGATGGCAATGCCAAAGGTAGAATAATAGCTCAATGGCTTTTTTCACTCTTTGCTTTGTAAATTTTTATATCTTAATAATATTTATTCGCTCACTTATAGCCAAGAATATAATTATTACTGGCGTTGTTGTTGTTGATGGATATAAATAATCTTTTATCTTATATGTAAAATATTTTTATCTTTTAAAGCACACATATGGTCACTATAAACTCACGAGCACCACAAACTTTTACATTGGAATTAGAAAGTTGGGAAAAGTAATTTTTATTTTTCATCTTATTTAATGATGTAAGAATCCTATGTGCCATGTTTGTAAAACATGTCTCATATTCATTTTTGTGAGGTTAGCAAACCCTTTGGATTCTCATGGTGATTCTTGATTGTGGTTAATACATCCCATTTGGATATAAGCTGAATCGACATACACATGCATTTATTAATAGCATTACATCATTTTTCTTATTTAATTAAGGACCAAATTTATCCTTTATCTTTTATTCATATAATCCTTCGATTGAGGTAGGTATTCTAGAGCTTCTTCAATAGATGTGGAAGTTAATGACTCAACTCATTATTCCAGAATCCAATCATAATGTTAAATCACCATGGATGAAGAGATTCTCCTTCTACCATGTGTAGAAGAAACTTTGGTCATTAACTTTTCATGATCCCTCTTTCATCAACTAATACAGTCATATCAAGTACGAGCGAAAGTGCCATGCAATCATATCAAAACAAGCTTCACTACTACTAAATGCACCAATCACCTATTAAACACGAGTGTTGATCACCTATTAGCACTTGTATGTACATTATATATATACGATTAGATGATGACATCTACACCACAAGATTATGAAAACTAAACTATTTAGGTTGATCGGTCACAATGAGAGAGAGAGAGAGAGAGAGAGAGAGAGAGATGAGGACATGTCTGTGTTGCTTTCATAGACAGCCCTCTATGCACTTTTTAAGAATAGAATAAAAAGATGGTGGGTCAAATAAATGTCATCACGTAACCGTGCATGTGAGGTACGTACGGGTCATTGCTGACCCGGGTTTATTCAACGCATATGTCTCTTTCAATCGTTGCGCGTGGGTTTGGATCACCCCCAACCCACTCCACTCACGGTCCAACGAAATACCAATTATTACAGGATACGTGTCATGTGGATTATCTGTCCCATCCCGTTTTCTTAATTTAGTTTTGTAGATTACCCAATTAATTAAATTAATCATATTAAAAGGTAAGGTGAAGTCTTCTAACGTGGGTTTTACTTATTTGACAAAAACAACCCATTCCCTAATAGAAAATTTGGTCATGAAAAAAGCACAAGTACGATCAGTACGGAGGTCTTGACTCCTGTCTTGACTCATGTGAGCCTCCTCCAAAAAAAATTAAAAATAAAAAAATAAAAAAAAATCATGAAAATCAATTTAAATAAAATAATTTCAACAAAGTTTTTATGCACCGTTGATGGTTGAATGAGGAGATAGCCTAGACGTGACTCCCTCTCTTTGCCCCTATTTCCTGGGTTCACGAGACCAAGCGGTGAACGAAATTTGTGGCCTCAAGAGTATTCTGGTCCAAATAGCTCTATTTATTTATTTCATTTTTTTGTGTAAACAGTTTTATATCATTGAATATGTATGAAAAAGAAATATTCCATTAATTAGGATAAGAGAAAGTTTTCCACCATGGGAAGTTTCAGCATATCATTCATTCTAGGTTCACAATCCCCCACAAGTAGGGGTTTCAATGGGCTGAGTTGGCCTTGAATGATCTTAATTTTTCGGGTCTAGGTTGGCCTAGAAAAATTTTGGCATGTCGAGCTAGATCCAACCCAATCCTAAGGTTCATAAATTTAACCCAGGTCAGGTTAATTAGGCTGGGATATTTGTGCCCAAGCACAAGCCCAAGCCCAACCCATCCAAGCCCTGTCATAATTGATCTTAATTTTTCTGGGCTAGGTTGGCCTTGAATGACTTTAGCATGAGCTAAAATTGAATTAAAAACGGGAAGTAAATAAGTTAATGTCATAAATCATAATGATGGTGGGGGTGATGTGTAGAAGTGAATTAATAATATTTGTGGATAAAAAATATATAGGTGTGCTGGTGTGGGTGGTATAAATTATAATGAATTTGGTGGGTAAGTAGTGAGATATATATATATATATATATATATTGTTATACATATAGACCAAGATAGACATGGTGTATGTACGGTCAAGTTGGGTCTATCCAGGCTCAACGCAAGCCCAGTCCAACTTTATTCACACATACTAGAGGGGAGGAACCCACTAAAAACAAACTCACACACCCATGTAACATGCAGGGGTTACTCCATTGACCTCCTAACGCCTGCTCTTCAAGAAGAAGCACAAGCCAATGCATTCTGCACTAGATTCACCAAGAGATTCCCCTTCACTGTGTGTACATTTATAAATTTTTTATTTTTTTATTTTTTTTATTTTTTTATTTTTTAACGATAGGAAAAATTGAATGATTTGAAGCTTGACAAGTGCCTGGTGGCTTGGAAGGATGGATTTATCAATAGATATCGATACTGATACAATATTGACATGGATGATAGTATCAATATTATAATCAGAGGGTAAACAAAATTAATAATATAGATATTATTTAGGGTGAATGATTGAGATCGTATGATGAAATCTTGGTGTTTGAAGGTAGGAAATCAAAAACCACAAGCAATTAGGGTTGGTGGAAGAAAAGTTGATGCTTCACGTGGGCTTCAGAACTTGTGGGACCAGCAACATTTTTCAAGTCTCAAGTGAGCGGGTTCGGTCGAATGTTTACCCCTAGCTGTGTCTATATAAATTGAGAATGAGAAAATGATGTAAATATTGCCGTAGTATAAGCCCTTTCACATACTCTCTCTCTCTCTCTCTCTCTCTCTCTCTCTCTCTCTCTCTCTCTCTCTATATATATATATATATATATATTTCTATTTCATGATCGAGTAGAGTAGGTGAAGATGTGGCTGGATGAGATGAGAAATCAACCACGCATGTTTTCCAAGTATTTATGAAATTCTTAAAAATCGTTTTCCTCTACCTTTGACGATATTCTTCTTCCAATCCATATATGTAATAAATAGGATTCTCACAAAGTTCACCTCAATAGGGTGGCTGACCTAACATATATGTGGAGTCACACACATACAAGTATAATAATGGGTCTCATGATCTTTCACTTACCTAACTCTTTTAAGATCTTAGGTACCCTTCAATGGTCTTTCATGTCAATAAATTAAGCGGTTATTGTCTGCAGTGAGTGCAACATGTCTAGAGGCTCTTGGTCATCGATGCTCACTGCACCATTGCATTCATTGCAGAGGATGTTTTCACCTATAAATTCCTTCTTCTATATCATGAATTTAAACTCGGATTGGAATTGGTTGAGTCCACTTACTTGAGTACAAATCAACTGTAATCAAATCTAATTAAGCCTGATTTTATGTGTATAGAGTGGCTGAATTGAATGAATTAAGTCTAGAATGATTTGACTCGAAATTGAATCGAAATCTATAAAAACCAATCCCATACTTGATTCCAATTTATCCGATTGCATCAAGCCCTAAATCCCACGTGATTGTTTTGGACTATTGGATTCTCATGCACGCACTTTTTTTTTCTTTTTCTTTTTCTTTGTGAACAGGAAGAATGACTGAAGTGCCTTAAGAGTCAAAAAGTTGTGTTTGGACAAGTCTATTCCACAACATGGAAAAGCACTTATTTTTTCTTTTTCTCTAATGCATTACTGCTAACTGGATACACTTCTTTTTGTAGAATAATGCACTTCTTCTAGAAGAACCTTAAAGTGGTCAAGCTAAGCCAATTAATTCAATCATCCACTCATGCAAAGAAGTGATCAGATCGACTCAGCCGTGGGAGAAATTGATTGATCAGATCGAGTACGTAGGACAGGTTGCATGGGACTACAAATTGACTCAATAGTGCTTCGATATATTGTTGCAAGTCTAACCATTCATGAACCTAATTGACTTTGGTAGATAACAGGCTTTTCTTTATCATAGTTAATTTTTTCACACAACATCTTAAACATTTGGACTTAACTATTTAACTAACGTATATTTGTCATCTCTGTTTTTTTTTTGGCTAACGAAAGATTAGCACAACAACCTACCACCATGATCTCCACTTAAATCACAGATGCACAGATGAATGAATCAAACTTGAGACCGTGCACCTAATCCACATAATCCCCAGTTTGCCCTAACCATCTGAGCAACACACGGGTGGGTATAAAATAAAGAAGAAAAACACACACACACACACACACACACACACACACACACACACACACTCACACAATGCGTACGACAGGATTCGATCCCATGACCTCCTCCCATAGGTGCCGGTTCCACAAGCCAAAGCTACCACCACTAGGCTATCCTAGTGTTCGTATTTTCGTCATCTCATTTTTCAATCTCAAGTTTTTATGAATTCCCAACACCCCTACTCCCTAAAGACCTCAAAGTTCTAAATTTTGATTAATGAGAATGAACTATATAAGTATATTTTAAAAGCATTTGAAAGTAAGGCTGTGTTTGATATAGTTTTTTGGAATGCATTATTGATCTAAAAAGCATACCAAACACAGCCTTAATATTCCCTGCTTGGGTGACAACATTACTTTCCAAATTATCTCCTACTGGTTGTCTCAGTCTTTTGGAAGAGTAAGACATCAAAGGGCCGGCGACCATCATACATCATTTATTTATGTATTTAGAGAGAGAGAGAGAGAGGGAGAGAGAGAGAGAGAGAAAAATATTACTAATTTAATTAATCACATTCTTCTAAGTTTATATAAATAAAAAAGAGCCTATAATTTGAGGGAACCTAAGACCATATCTACCACACTAAGTTCCTTTTATGATCAATGTGGCATCAACCTCTATATGATTGATGTGGATCGTGACATAACCCTTGTGACTAAGATCTAAGAGCATTTTATGCACATTTTACATTACGCGCAAATGTCATTTGAACTTTGAAGTTTCTTTCGGTGTGTATTTTTTATCTTGTCAACTCGGTTTTCCCTCTTACTCTAATTTTCAATGAAGAAACTTCTCTTCACTATCAATGTGAAGAGAATCAATGGATTTTTTTTTCTTTTTTTGTTGAGCATATTCTTCACGTGGAGAATATACACATTCTATAATGTCCACCTGCCTTCTATATATCTTTTCAATTCTTTCATTTTTAATGTAAAAATAGAATTTTCATTAAACAAAACATCCAAGAAAATCCATGTTATGTCCATACATCAAAATTCTGGACTTGGGATGCATAATCAGGTAAACTAATTACTTAAGTAAAAACATCATATCATTAGACTGTGTGAGACTAAAAATAGACGAAAATTACCGAATTATGAACATCCAAAAAATAGGCAAAGAATCAATGGTCGGCTATTATTCTCACTTTATATTATACGGAGTCCACCTCTGCCCCAGAGGCAATAAAGAATGGAAATCTTATTCATCCAAAAATATAAATTGAAAATCTCTTTACCATGAAAAAAAAAAAAAAACTCAAGGTCCTTTTTCAAACTAGGATAGGCCAGAAATTCAAGTTTGCACTCCAAGATATGTGTGAGAAGATTGGGCATATCAACTCCTACATGACATTTCAAAGACTAAGATTTGATTTCACCAAATAATCATATACAAATTGTCACTAAAAAACATATCATATAATTTTCATATGTAGGAAGTGCTACCTCTTGGGAGGTCACTGAACGCAAATATGAGAGAGAGAGAGAGAGAGCCCAACTAAATTGACTAGCTTCAAGCGGCACAAGCCGCAAAAATTGACCCCATGCGTGTAGCAAGAGTCTCACTAGAGATGTCTTAGTCAAGAATTTATGTTTTAATTAGTAAATGATTTTTTCTATCTTATATGTAAATCTTTCTATCTTCTAATACATGCACATGGTCACTATAAGCTAACAGACTTGATGAGCACCATGAGCTTTACATCCCAATCACAAAGTCCGAAAAATAATATTTTATTTTTTCATCTTATTCAAGGATGCAAGAATCCTAAGCACTATTGACACACGAGAACCAACTTACATAAAGTAGTTTAATGGAAGATTTTTTTTTTTCTTTTTTGGATAGAATAGCTTGATATTATTGAATAGATTGTCTTATTGACACTCGTGTCAAATGATTTGTAATGTTACATTGGGGAAGTGTGGCGGTGGGGGGATATGGTTCCTCTGAATGTGCGAGGATCAATGAGAATTCACAAGAAAGAATCAATAAAGATGTTAAACATGGAGTGGGTTGATCATTTCATCCCCTTCCCTATTTCTAGGCTCAAGGGAAAAACTTCCCTATGAAAACATTTTTCCTTTTTATTTTAGGGAAAGTGTTCTTATGGAGGACTCTGGCTCCTATATCTGATTATGATATACGAGGCAGAATGTTGGCTAGTTAATAAATGATTTATAGATTAACTATGTATAGTAGAGCTGAGGATGTTAAGATGGATATGCGGAAAAATTAGGAATCATAAAGTAAGAAAACATACAGAGCAGATTTAGGAGTTGCTCTAATCCATGATAAACTTTAGAAAAATCATTTGAAATAGTATGACCATGTTCAATAGAGGCCTTTAGATGCACCAATAAAGAAAAGTGATCTGATCTAGATGGAAGGATGTAAAAGAATAAAGGTTAGACAAAAAATAACCATTAAAGAAATAGTGAAAAAAGATATGCAGAAATTAGGTTTTGTCTCAAATATGACCTCAAATAGAGTGGATTAGAGGGCTAGGATAAGGATATAATTGAAAATGTTTAAGTGTGGGCTAATATATTTTCCTGCAAAAAGTAAAAGAGATTGGTGTAACCCTATATTCCAAATTGATGACAAGAAAATCATAAATGAGGGAGAAAAGCTTACCTTGAAGTTGCAAAAGATATAAAAAATCTTCGCCAGTACCCCTTTCCTTCCAAGATCATTGTACTTCTTGGCCTTAATTTACGATGCATTCACCAATAATTGGTTTTGCATGTTGTCGGTGCCAGACTCATAATTCAACTAACGCAGTTTTTCTAGTGGGGAGAATGCTGAAGTAAGGCTTGTTTGCACTTTTGCCAGAGATGAGAAGTTCAGAGGTAGAAGATGAACATGGGGATGATAAATTTGTTCCTAGAGATGTTCAGGCATGTCTCTTATTTTAATAAAAGGGTATAAAAGTAATCCAAGGGTTTAGGCATATGTGACGTCATCAAACAGATACATTTTAATGGACTGAGGCTCCTTGTAAGAAAATTTTAAATATAAGGCGGTTCATGCAATTTCTAAAAACACGGGAGATGAGAGTGTACTTAGGCCATAATCTCGGGGATGGAGTGTAATTTTTTTAATAAAAAATTTACCGATATTGATGCCCCTACATGTATTCTTATTGGCCCTCATGCATATATAAAGGCCATCAGCCATGTGACCCAGTATCGATCTCTTAAAACAAGATCCTCTCAAGTGCGTCAACCCTTCCACTGCTCATCAAATGGTTGAGAGGAGTCATTTGGGGAAGGGCTGGTGCATTTGAGAGGATTCATGTTCGTAATCTCTAACATTTTTATAAAAAAGGCCAAAAATTTTACATGCCACCCATGCCAAGACACAAATGTTAAACCCCACATATTTTCTCTCTCTTCAAAACCCCTTATTTACGGATTGATCTCCCAGCACTCCATTGCCTGCATGTGGGCATCGTAGCAAACCCTATTCCAAAACAAAATTAATTAAAAAAAACCATGTGAGGAGGCATAAGCTACGGAGCATGCTCAATGAGCCTTTGTCCCACTGAATATAAAGCTACTATATCTAAGTTGGTAATGGTTCTCATGAGTTTAAGACCTCCGTACCGGGTTTGTGTCCGTACCCTTACTTTGTTCATGGCCACATGGGCATTAGAGAGTGATTAGGGGCATATGGTTTTTTTTTTTTTTTTTTTTTTTTTTTAATTTAAGGTAAAGCCCACGTTAGAGCCTTGAGGACTTCACCTAACCTTTTAATAAGAGAATTAATTAATTAATTGGGTAATCTAGAAAACTAATAGAAAACTATTTATATAAAAATGGGATTAAAAACATAATTAAGCAATTGCATACTCTTTAACCAACAAGAAAATGAGTCACATTCACATAATGACACTAATAATTGTTTTTAATTTAGACTCGTGAGTGGTGACCCATGGGCCACCCACAATGCTTGATGGAGACATCTTTTATCTTTACCTCATGAATTATTATGATAATAATAATTAAGATATGGATCATTATGAGGAGAGATATATTTTCGACCTTGCCGAGTAAGAGATAATTACAATCAAATCGTGAGAATTTCCTCTACAAACGGTAGAGAAAAACTTTCTCAAAAACCAAAAAAGGTTTTACCTTCTAACCATCATGACGATTTGGACAGACATTCTACTGTATTAAGGGTGTACAAATCAGCCCACTTATGGGTAATTGGACTGGTTCCAATCACTTCTGGTCCTAAGTGGTTAAGACCAAAACCAGATTTTTTTTTTTTAATCTAAATGGTTCTAAACTTGAGTTCCATAACCACTTATTAATGAGTGGGACGGTTCCAAAAACTATTACAGTTTTCTAAAATTGTTTACCTAAGCATATTATAAATAAAGAAAATATTTCATTCCTAAGCATATAAATAATTAAATGTCAATCTATAAATATATAAATAAAAAAAAAGGGCTCAAGTTTTCTATAGCTAGGTGTCAAATGTCTACCCCCACAGTATAGGGTCGATAATACCCTTGTACTATTCCCCGATACCCTATGGCATATGTATCAACTATCAATACACGTTCTCTAACACTTTCTCTCTCCACCCTACCATTCTCTTACACTCTCTAATCATGTGGGCTTCTTATACGAATGGTGAGGTACACCCTCCTGCGTGCCCCTTCGCTCGGCAAGGGAGATGCTAATACATGTAAACCTAGGGATGTAAGCGGATCAAAGACGAATCAAATGCAAAATTATTCGTATTTACATCTGAATAACATTCGATCATAATCAGATAGTTTCCTGAACCCATTTTTTGAATGCATATTTGCTTAAATGGATAAGAACACAGGTTAAATATAAAATTTTCACCATCCATTTACATCCCTAGTGGAGACTGGAAAGTGGAGTCATGAGTCTAGAGGGAGCAACATGCAATCTCTCCATCTACATTGCGTGGCAGATAATTGGAGACAACAAGAAGGTGAGGGGCTGAATCCACTATTGAAGCGTCATATCTTACATTATATAGGTGCCTCCATGAATATGCCTCCCTAAATCTATCTCTCCTTCCTCCCCTATGAAATAACATAAATGCCCCCTATCGTGGGAGGAAAGAGATAGACAAGAGCATTAGTGTACACTACACTCCAAGATAGAGAACTCAATCCTTGTAATATACCTTGAATTTATAAGGAAATTTTTTTATTATAAACTATTTTTTAATCATATTTTATAATTAGATCTAAACAGAGAGGATAATATGCGAGATAAAATAGAAATATTCGTTTTTGCATCCAATGCACTTCCAAACAGATTCGTATAGTTTCTAGAAACCGATTATCAACTATCCCAATGTAAATCCCTTCCCATTTGAGATTATGTATATTATCTTATGTAAGTGGTTTTCTGTTCAGGAGTGCAATCTACAGCGGTTACTTTGTATATCACTCTCTTCCCCAAGCGAAGGGATGAATGTCTTTTCATAGAATGAAAGGAAACATAAGCACATGGAAGTACCCGCATAAACCATGCTCCGAGACCGAGTTCTTTTTCTTCTGACATAATTACTTTCCCCATTATCTTACTAGAACTTGTGACGATGAAATAATTCGTGAATTCTTTCTCAAGCCCGAATAAAAATTAACTAATGACTTATGGGGGCAAGAATTTTCCATGTGATGCTGACCCGTTTTTAATTTTTTTGGTGGAAGAAGATGGTTAGTTTGAACTTTAAAATTTTATAATTTCTATTCAAAACGTGGAAAGGATATAAAGTACGCGTTCTCACATTTGAAAATCCTGCATTTATTTATGTGAAAATAAATATAAAAATAAAAAATATTCCACGAGTTGGCGTGCTAGAAAGGATTTGAAAATCCTGCATTCAACTGGCAACACGCGGACAGATCTCAGCATGTACCCCCAGCCATGTAATGCACATTGCACGCATTGGCGTGTTAGAAAAGTTCTGGTCCCCACATTGCCCTATATCATACACGTCTAGAGGAGTTTTAGTTGGAAACCAGCTCCTCTCAAGGAGATCGGATCAGGTTCTCGTATGAGTACCACTCTTATACGGGATTGATTTACACACATAGAATCCACATAAAGAAAGCTGACTGGTGGATTCCATATGTGTAGATCAGATTGTATGATTCTCGTACGAGAACCTGATTCATGCTCCCCCTCTCAAGTGCCAATTCTTATACATATCAAATGAAGAAAGATGAGAAAAGAGAATCTAGGTTGAGCCCATCGCAACCCCAGCCCGTTCAGCGTCAATCAAGGTCGGGATGGATGGGGTGAAGCCAACAGCATTGGGCCTAGGCTGAGATATCCTCAACCAGCCCTAAGGTTAGGCTGAGATATCTCAACCCAACCTCAGTGCTGAGTTGGCCTTGAACTGAGCTAAAAGGACTCAAGGTTGGGTTGAGGTTTTAAAAAACCTGACCCCGTCTCACTCCTAGTTTTGAGAATTACATTTGATAGTTGGAGAAAAAGGAAATAATAAGCATTAAAGATTATAACAGAACTTCCCAACAATTATATCTGTGGTGCATGACTCTAGGCCAACATTAGAATTGAATTGGGATTTTTGTCCACAAATCTTAGCATCATTCTTGAATCATTAATTAATATGAATTACCTTGGAAAAAGAAAAGACAAACTAAGATGTGAAACTAGCTATTTTCTATTTAAAGCTGAGAAACCTCCAAAAACAATTCACCTTTTACAAATCTTCATAGGTTGTGACAAACATCTAATTGAAATGTTGCTCTAATTATGTTTTCTATTCATTTGATATTGCCAACTTCCCTTTGGTTCCAAGCTCTAACCATTGTAGATGTTTAGTCTATATCAAATCAGAATAATTGGAATTGAACAACAAAACAACCAACACCCTGTATGTGTGAGGACAAGATTGGAGATTCTAATAATATCACTCTCAACCACCTCAAGACCATGAAGGAGAACTCTTCTTCAATGAACCTTTCTTGCATAACCTCTTCCACCCCATTACTTAAGTCCAGTATCCTTCAAGAGAGGCAAAGAAACATGGGGGCTACAAGGTGTTTTGGCTCTATTGCTACATTAACACAGCCCAGAAGAACAAGTGTTTCCTGCTCACATTGTATGCTTTCGCCCCCTCCCCCCCTTCTCTCTAGTCTCTCTTGGGTAAAGGAAAAAAGCAAGGAAGTCTGAACCTCCCCCAGCAGTTTGTCTCCACTTTCCTTCCGTCATTTATCTTCTTCTGTTTCATTTAGTCTATGAATTAGTTCGATTATGGTTAAGCCTTTTTTGGGGGGGTGAATAATATAATTCATTACCAAGAAGAAGAATATACAAGACCCCTATGAAGGGGGGAACAAGAGCCGCCCTCAGGGAAGAGAGGGGGCCCAAATCAAGGGTGGGGAGAGGCCCCAAGATGCAACAATGTGGCTATTCCTACGAGAGGCAATACAACTTTTGAAAATCTTAGAGGCCTTAGCTTTAACACCAAAGGAGATGAAATCCCAAATATGACTGAGAGTTCGAGAATTGGAGGTCCATTTCCTGCGGTTTTGCTCCATCCAGATCTGGTTGATGGTAGCACAAAAAGCGAGCTTCCCCAGAGTGTCTCAGACGGAAGATCCAGCAAAAGTCATATCCACCCATAGCCATTCCCTATGAAAAAGAAGGATCCTTCTACTCTTGGGTTAGCATTTTAGAAGGATTCCTTTCCAAATGGAGGAGGAAGTAGGGCAAACAAAAATGAGATGCTCAATATCTTCAAAAGCAGACCCACAAAGACAACACAAGGGAGAGATAGGGATCTTCCGCCTGATGAGGAAGGCATGAGTAGGGAGGCAGTCGATGAGAGCTTGCCAAGTGGTGAAGCTGTGCCGGGGAATGTGATGCTTGAACCAAACAATCTTATGCCAAAGGTAAGTAGAGCCCCGAGGTCTGATGAAGTCGCAAGCAGCTTTGGAAGAAAAGGAGCCTGTCGTGGAGGGAGTCCAGATAATAGTCCCCCCTTCTCAGCTGGGCATCAGAGATGGAACGCAATGATGACCAAATAACATCTAGCTAGGGGGAGACCACCTGCCCAAAGTCAGAATATCTCGAACTAAGGCATGCTTCGGGAGGCCAGAACTATAGATGGTCCTTGCACTAATGAGGTGGAGAAGAACACCTTTCCGGTGCCAAGGGTCCAGCCAAAGAGAGGTAGAGGATCCATCTCCAACCTGGAAGTTGATGGCCTCGGAGACAATCGGTCTAAGCTCCAATATCTTATGCCACACATAAGATACATTTGTCGGGATGGGGGTAGTCCAAAGGGAGTCAGAGCGAAGGAGACCCGAATAAACCCAATCCACCCATATACTCTTCTTCTTATTGACCATGTTCCAGATAAGATTGATGATGCGAGCCGAGTTGACATCCTAAATACGTCTCAGACCCAACCCACCTTCAGATTTAGGACGGCAAACAGCAACCCAACTTAGAGGGCGAAGGAATCTGGAGCTTTTGGAACCTTTCCAAAGGAAAGCGGCAAAGATAGATTCAATCTTGGCAATGGTAGCCAAGGGCAGCCATAGATCCTTGACCAATAAATGAAGAAAGCTTGAAGAACATATCTAATGAGCTCCAGACGCCCCGCAAAGGATAGAAGTTTGCCCTTCCATAATTGAAGCCTCTTCCTGATGAGATCAAGCATAGGAGTGTAGTGGTGAGCTGACAATCTGGTTGGAATCAAAGTAAGGCCCAAGTACTTAACCGGCAGATGAACAAGGGAGAATCCAATCAGTGCCAGTAAGGAAGCCTTAACAGGCTCGGAAACACCAGAAAGGAAGATGAGAGACTTCCTCGAGTTGACACAGAGCCCAGACACAGATTCAAAGAGCTGTAAGCTATGCATAATAACCTCCAAGGATGTAGTGTTTGCTTTAGAGAAAATAATCAGAACATCAGCAAAAGCTAAATGCAAAAGCTTGATGGCCTTACACTAAGGAATGGGGGAAATAAGCTGCTGGTTGGTAGAAGCTTGAATAATTCTTGATAACACCTCCAAGGCTAAGGAGAAGATATAAGGGGAAAGAGGACATCCCTACCTAATCCCCACTGAAGCTTGAGAAGAAACTTGCTGGGCTACCATTCACCAGCACAGAGAAGCGGGGAGTAGAGATACAATGATGAATCCAATTGACAAACACATAGGGAAATCCCATCTTGGCCATTACTGAAATAATGAAATCCCATCTAAGTGAATCGAAGGCTTTGTGGATATCAATCTTCAAAAGGGTAGCCGGGCCATGTGATTTTATATCAAAGCCTCTCACAATCTCGTTGCAAAGGAGGATATTGTCATTAATGCTTCTGCTCGGGATGAATGCCGATTGGTTTTCACTGACAAGAAGATCAATGACCAGCTTCATCCTGTTGGCAAGGATCTTGGCAATGAATTTGTATAAAAAATTGCATAAGGTGATAGGCCTGAAGTCATTAATGGTATTTGCTCATTTCTTAGGAATGAGGCAAAGGAAAGTGTGGCTAACTCATTTGATCTAGTTGGGATTGTAGAAGAAGCTCTTAACAGCTTTGATGAAATCAAGCTTGATGATATCCTAGGAACTAGTGAAGAATCCCATGCTAAAACCATCTGGCCCAGGGGCTTTGCTGGCCTTATGAGAGAGAATAGTTGCTTCCATTTCGCCATCAGTAGGAAGAGCATGAAGCATGCTGGCCAGATTTGCAGGAATGAATTTGTTTAGCAGGTCATCCTGGTTGGAGAAGGTAGGCCTCAGCTCTTCATTAAACAAGTCCTCGATCAACCGCAACTACTTCAATACCATTAACATTGAGAATATGGGATTCGTTGGGGTCGATCAACATAGGGATGGAGTTCATGTTTGTTCTAGCCTTCATAGATCGATGAAAGTAATCTGAGTTGGAATCTCCTAATTCCAACCATTTAATCCTAGCCTTTTGCCTCAGAAAGCTCTCCTCTTGGGCAAGGAGGGAAGAGAGGGAAGCCGAGACAATTTTTTCTTCTTCAGCCAATATGGAGTTAAGAGGATCTGTTTGCAACAACACCTTGATAGAAGTGAGATTATTCCTACAATCAATAACCTGAGAAGTAATATTCCCAAAGGAGTTAGTATTCCAAGCTTTAAGGGCCTCTTTAACATTCCGAAGCTTCCTAGCAAGGGCTATGAGAGAGGAAGAGAAAGCTTGGACAGGCTTGTTCCAAGCTAACCTAACAACAGGGAGAAACTCCGAATGAGAGGACCACATATCAAAGAACTTACAAGGCTTGAGACCAAAGGAGACGGATGGATGGATAAATAGGGAGATGGGGTAGTGGTCAGAAATAATTGGGGATCAAAGGTGGAACGGGACGAAGGGAGCCAATTCTCATTAACTAACACTCTGCCCAATTTACAGGCAATGCGAGAAGCACCAATCCTTTTATTGTTCCAAGTGTATTTAAGACCTATCCAGCGGAGATCATTGATAGCAATGTGTTCAATGCAATCATTGAAAGCATCACTATTGGTCAACTCAATAGGGTCCCCTCCCTGCTTTTCATGGCCGAAACGGACAATATTAAAATCAACACCGATACCCCAAAGAAGAGAGCCAATGTGGGTGGCAAGGCTTTAAAGATCATTCCAGAGAAACTCTCGGTCAGAAGCACAGCTAGAAGCATAGATGGCTGAAAAAATAAAGGTGGAATTGGTAGTGACATCAGTGATGGAAAGGTGAAGGAATAAGGCAAAGGAAAGCATAGAAATTGAGAGCTGGGAGGGGTCCCAGATTATCCAGATACAACAGTTTGGGTGGTGGGAGTGGTTGGAAATGAGCGACCAACCAGGGGCTATAGAGGAGACAATACAGTAGGCTATGTTTTCTTTCACATGGGTTTCAAGCAGGCACCAAAAGCCAGGGTGGACATCCTTAATGATGGATCAAACTACAGCTTGTTTTCGAGGGGTGTTGAGACCTTTCATATTCCAAATCAAGCCTTGAGACATTAGGCATGATTTGGATGGGGCAACGAAAACTCCAATGAGGCAGGGCTGGCAGAGGTAGTGAGAGAGTTGGACTCGCCTCTCCACCGACAGAAGCAAGAAACAGTGGAGGAACTGGTCTTGATGGGGCTCTTGCTCTGGAGATGGGGGTGCTTGGTGGAAATCTTGGGTGCAGAGGAACAAAGAACCAGTATAGGAATGATGGGTGGAGAAGAAGAGGAGTAGGTCGGGTTAGGCTGGACCAAATCCGATCGATGAAGATCCGACTGGGTTAAAGGTGGACAGGCAACTAGGGAGTTGTGGACTTCAGGAGAGGTCTCAAGCCCAATAGAGGAGGGCGCAATGGGCTTTTGGTGGGTGGGGCTAATAGAGAGAGGTATCGGCCCAAAATTTGAAATACTGGTATGACTTAAGGGGCAAGGGGTAGAGTTGTCCATTTCAGAGCATAAGCACGTCGTTTTTCATGTAATTAACCTTATTACATGCTATTCTGTAACTCTTTAGTAGGTCAATCATCCTAGATAAGGAAATGCTAATCTTTTTCTTCCTCTTTTAGTTAGAATTTATTACTATATTCCTCAATTGTGCCATATATTCTTTCTTCTATTACCACCAACTCTTCCACATCTACTAACATTATAATACTAAAGCAAAATAACTGTTTTCTTTAATATTGTCATTTTGTCCGTACAAAAATGTTTTAGGTGGTCATTGTTGGTTCATTTTCTTTAGTCACTACTGGGTTTTCTAAGATAACGGGATTTTGATTCATGTCTAATTATTTGTACAGATTACATAATTTTTCAGAGAATTTTTTCTTAGAGAAAAGTAATAACATTTATAGAATTTTTATTTTCTGCTGTTGATATGAAAATGTTGTGATTACCAAATATGCTTATGAAAGAATGAATTGATTGATTATTTTAATCTCCCAACAGTATTCGATGGAAGCTTGTATTCCCTTTTGATGTCCCTCAAATACAGATTAGCCCAACTACTCTTAGATGATTGTTATAACAATTTAGGCATGCTTTCTGGGGAAAAAAGAAAAAAGAACAATTGACATTTTCAGTGATGCAAGGATAAAAGATCAAAAATGATGATATCAATCCATCATCAAGTTGAATTCAGTATTATTAATGATAATTATGACAAACTGAGTCTCATACAACTGGATAAACTATATCCAGATCAAAGGGTGCCTTAAACCGTCAAATTGGTGCCAGAAGATCATACCAACACAAATGCCAAACAGATCATAGAAAACTTGAGAGAGAGAGAGAGAGAGAGCTTCTTTCACTCATTTTGCCATATTCTTTATATTATGAACAATCACCCTCTCAGATCTAAAGACACCACAACAATCAATCATTCATTCTGCAACCATTTTTTTCAAGCATATCAACAGTTATTAGCTTCAAAGCACAAAACTGTACAAGCTGAGTGGAGTTCGGAAGAGAATGTATCAAATTTGAAGATTACTGGTATTTTAATAACTTATGCAGCCAAGGTCTTTTAACTTTACAAATTGATTCAGAGAACAAAGAAGGAATAAAAAAAATGCTATACTTTTAAGTGAAGACAAAATGAAAACACGTCAGAGCACTAAAGAACAGCTTAGTTTAATTTAACCTCAAATACGTTCACACACATGCACATTGATTAAAGGAAGTCAAACAAGTTTCTTTTCCTTCTTCACCCAGGTAAGGCTGTTCAACAACCTCAATTGCTTTGTATTGGTGTAAACAGTAATAAAAACAAACTGAGAGAAGCAAATAAGCATGATCAAGGCCTCAAAGATGAAGGGATACTTCTCTGGAGGCTGAAATGTCAAGTAGACAAAATGAAGTAGAACAGAGCATAAGAGAAGTAAGGACATCACAAACCTTGCCCATATGGGGAGATAAACCTCTCTTCCACCTTGTCTGCCACCTGGTGAATAGTAAATAAGGAGGAACAGTGCAAGTAAAGCCATGTATGGTAAAATCAGATGGTCACGGCAAAGAAGGGGATACATTGAGAACATGGCATAGAATGTGAACCACTTGAAAAGAAGAGGCTCTTCCAAAGCCAACAGACTTGCCGGTAAAAGAGGCAACAGGATAGACTTTTCATGAACTGTAATTTCCCCCATGAGCAAAATTGCAGCTATTTGTCAGAAAACATTCCAAAGAGAAGTAAAAAGGAAAAACAAAAACTCAGAAAAGAAGGATATTTCATAGATCATACCTTGGAATGAGAATAAATAGAACGCAAATGAACCATTCAGTAGTGCATAAAGAAAACCCTGATCACTTGGAGATGTTAGCTGTTGAGCCATGGAGGGAAGTATACCAAGAACAGTTGCAATTAAGCTGAGAAGCTTCAGTGATTGGGCTGTGAATAGTTTCTTCCATTTTATAAGCACGGAAGTGGTGCACCAAAAGTTAGCTACATAATCCTCAAAAAGCCCTCTCTCGAAAGGAGCCAAGCGGAAGATAACCTATGTCATCCATCAGATTAGTAATGTAAATAACCACAGATAATATATCACAGGAAGAACATAGAAGGATCAGCAACCAAAGATGATAGATATACTACAGAAAGAGAGTACAAATAAGAACCAGGGGTGGGATTCCATTCTGGTGCTTACCTCCATAAATGCTTCTGTTGAATAAAGATAAGGCCACCAGATAAGAATAAATGTTCCCATAACTGTCAAGCCCAGTTTTGAAACCTCAAGAAGTGGATACCGACGCTTGAAGCATTTCCCTAAGAGATGGCTGAAAAATGCAGGTGCAAAATATAAACTCATCTGCAGGAAACCAAAGACAATACAGCCAAATATAAATCCCAGCAGATAATAATTACTCGCCTATTTACAGAAGGCATATAAGGTCATAATTCATGAAATTGAGAATTTGATGTACATAAATCATACTGTTGTCAGATAGAATCAACAAAGGGACCTTTGACCTAGTTAATGGTTGAGTCAAGGCAAGTAAGCAAGTGTTTCAAGCACTTGAACTTAAAATTCAAAACCAAACAAAACATTTCAACAAACCAGTCTCATAAACCTTGTGAACTAAACTATACCCTCAACTAGAGAATAGTTGAAGGGGAGAGAAACAAATAAAATCCAGGAAAGTGATTATCGCAACATTAGATAAAGAAACAAACCTGTTTATGGTTGAGTGCAAGACTGAACAAGAAACAAGCTACCAAATCGTTTTCAGAGAATATGGCAGCAACAGCTCCAACTGTAAAGCCCAAACTAATGCAGTTGTACTGGCAAGGAACCCATATAATATAAGTATCCTCTCTTCTCTTGATGCATAGCATATAAAGTTGAAAAAAGAGAGAAGTAAAAACTGAAATTTTGATGCACAATTGTTTCAGACCTGAAAATGGCCATGATCAATTAGAATAAGACAGGGGCTAACTAAAATCATAGCAAGATGCCATGAAATTCCTTCTTTGCGGCCACTGCGGCAACCAGTGTAGTATACCCAGATGAAACATAAAACTGCAGGGAAAAAGATGAGAGCATCGGCTGACAACACTGTCCACCTCATGAGAAGTTTTCTGCAGTAATGAATAACTTTTAAACTCTTACCAAAAATAATGGACGTAATTATGCATAAAAGAATTTAGCAAGTGATTGGAACTCACCCAAGAGGGGACTCATGACCCCTGGAGGTGAAAAGGGAAACAGAATCAGGATGGAAGTAGTTAAGGACGAGAGCATGCACATAGCTCTGGTAGGCAGTAAGGGGAGGGTAGTCAAGGCCCCAATAGAGGAGATCATTGGTGGTGCTGTTGTGGTACCATTCCCTGGTAGCAGTGTTAAGGGTGATCTCCATCCAATGCCTCTGCGCCTCATAGTCACCATACTTGGGCGGATCTCCAGCACCTGAATAGGGATGGAAGGAAACCCCCACCCGCACCAACAATGCAAAGATGGCAATGCACAGGAATGAAACTGCACAACTTCCATTAGTCAACCACCACCAAACATCACACTTATCAACCCCATTCTTCAACACCTTCCTTCCCATTATTCTCAGTCTACTTGTCCCCCTTCAAGTCTGAAAAAAGCTAAAGCAACATTAGGAAGAGAAAGAATGAGACTTGGAGGGTAAAAAAAATACAATGGATGGGAGTAATTCAAGACAAAAATTCACCATCCACTATTTAGCCCTTGTAGTCAGAGCTATTACCCTTTTTCCATAGAGATCATACGGTAGCTTCTTTGCATATATTCTAGCACTCAACACAGTTGCATTCTTTATCTATTGTAACAGTACTCACTTTCTTGTATTTTCTTTTATTTTCTGATTAATTACTCATCTGGTTATCCACTACTCAAATCGATCCTAGTGAGAACACAAGCTTCCATTCGTGGCTGGATCTGCAGCTACCGCCTTGTAGTGAGTGCAGATCTGTTATTGGGTTCTCTTCCTTTTGTTTTGGATGATGGTTGAGTGGAATCCATAGGTCTACTAGCTTGCAACCTCCCTCTGAAATTTCAAGTTGATCAAACTTTTCAGGAGTGACTTCTCTCACAAGTATGCCCCTGTCCACTAAAAGTAGTCCTATGTGATCCCATGATCCTTCATTGAACTAATTTATGTAATTACCCTCCGGTCCTTTAGTTATTCTATTCCTCCCCATTCTTATTGTTATTTTCCAGAATTACCCCCCTTACTACTTCATTCCATTTAAGTCCCTAACTAGTTCATGTCTTTTATTGGTCTTGAGTTTCAAGTAATTATGGAATTGCCTTCAACTTTTTATTTGAGCTGTTTAGGACCTGTAGTTGCATCATTTCTATCAGAGTTAAATTTCCTCCTTCCTAACCTAAATTATGGTGGCCAATAGTGAAGTCATTCAACAACTAAACTCCCACAAGGAGGAAAACCAAGCAGACATCACTTGTCTCACATATTAAGTTGATAAACTCGCCACTAGTGTTAATGGTTTCAACTCCAGTAACTTCCTTTCAGTCCATGATGGTCTAACTACAGAATTCTATTGATAAATTGACAGCTTCAAATAAGGGAAAGAGTCTCATTCAGTCTAGGGATTCTTCCAACTCTATCCCACAGGGTCCATTTCATGTCACCCCGTCACAGCCACATTATACACCACCATCACCACCTCATTTACACAGCCGCCACATTTTATTCCACCGCCACCACCAAATGGAGCTGGACGACATGATCTTTATGGAGCTGACAAAGGATCGAGGTTGGGCGTCCTCGATTTTTATAAGGATAACAGGCCAGACCAATATTTTGATTGTGTTCATAGTTTGAAGATACTTTTCAGAATTCATATGGTACAAAGAAAGATTCTTTTTAAGGAGGTTAAACTAAAGGGCACGACTCAAGTCTGGTGGATCAAACACCAACAATAAAACCAGACTCAACTATTAGGTTAGACAGTGTTTAGGCTGAGATGGAGCGAAACCATGAATTAAAGATTCCTACTATCTACTACAAGCAGCACATGCATCTCAAGTTTGCACAGCTAAGACAGGATAGCATCATTATTAAAGAGTATGTGACCAAATTTTATTACTTAGATACTCGATCTGATTTTGAGTGGGATGAGAAGGTATTGGTGGCACAATTCACAATGACTTGCATCCTCAGATCAATGCTGCAGTAGCATCCAGTCGAATGCCTAAGATGGAGGATGCAGCACAACCAACATCTAGGTAGAAGGGAGCCTAAAGTGGCCTACAATCGGAAAAAATTTATAGACACTTTCTCCCGGACTGATAGCACGAGCAAGAAACCTTCTCAACATAAGTTTTTCAGCCTGCCATAGGCTAGTGGTTCTTCCATGGCATCCTCACAGTCGAACCATCCTTATTCTTCAACTCGATGTGGTTCCGACAGACCTCCTTTGAAACTATGGGCTAAGATACAATGTTTCACATGCAAAGGGTTCAAACTTCAAACATTTTTCCCCTCAGCGTCCTAACCATCTGGTCACTTTTTTCTAATAAGGAAGAACTTATGGCTACTGTTTTAGATGAGCAACGGAGGAACGAGATAGTACTTTTGGAGGCACAGCGTAAGCATGAACCTAGTGAGGTCAAAGATGATGATGAACCGATGTACGATGCAACAACAATCCATGCACTATGGTAATTAACAATGGTAGTTATATCAATGTCATCTCTGACGATGTTGTTTGGACGCTCGGTTTGAAGACAAAGCCATGTCATAACCCCTACAAAGCTTCTTGGGTGCACAACACCAACCTAAAAATCACGTCTTCTATTAGGGGTAATCGATACAATGCGATCTGACATCCTACCTTCAAAGTTATGTCACATCCTCCAAGGGAGATCATGGTTATTAGACAAGAAGGTATACATTGTGTCTATGACAATACTGTTAGAATATTTGTATTAGGGGTACAATAGGAATTGGCTTATGTTAAGTGTCCTTATATGTATTTTCTCTTATTTCTCTTTCACCGAACTTGTAATTCCCTAAAACAATATTTGAACCTAATATTGGTGAGATGAGCAAGTTAGGTCATTCACGTTTCTCTCTCATTCCCTCTTCTTCTTCCCTCTTCTTCCCTCATCTCTAAATCCTAGTCTTCCTTATTTCTAACTTGGTATCAGAGCTTGTATAAGGGTTTGAGAGTCGATCAAGCATCCCGGTTCCATTCTTTAAGTCTCTTTTGGAATCCTAGAAGCAAAAGGGTCCATTAGAGGCTATACTATGTAAGAAAAGTATACAACAAAACCTAATGGAGTTCTAGAATCCACTTGAAAATAGTTGGAGCAAGCTTGAAGGACAACAAAGACCATTTGAAGTCCAAACTGAGAAGAAGACTGCTTCCTAGGTTTACCGCCAGCCAATTTTTCTCTTCCTTGTTTCTCTCTCATCCGACATTGGTTGGGAATGAAACCTTGCTGAATAGGGTCGCCCAAGGGTCTTATATGATCCCTCCAAACCTTAGTTGTTGATTTGTTGTGATGAAGGAGCACAACTCCATCTACTACTTGCTGCTAGGTACCGTTTTTTCCCTTGTTCTGGGTTGTTTCTGGCCTACATAGCTGGCAGTGAGGTTGCTGGTTCCATTTGTTGGATGTGCTCTATCCTATGGTGCTTGTATGAGAGTTTTAGATGAAGCTCCACAATTGCAAGTGAGTTTTGTTGATGTTTTATGAAGATTTCATGCCTCTTTAGCTTGCTGGAATTTTTTTTTAGGTTCTGAGAAGACAATATTTGGGACTTGTGTATCCCCTTGGTTTGGATCTCCATTAGTGTTGTTTGAGGAATATCCTTACACTATGTCTGATCTCACGGAACCTCTGTAAGCTACATTGGGTGGGTCGAGTAGTACCAACCCAAGTTCGATTGTCTTTGACAACCCTAACACCCAGATTTCTCTTGTGAAGTTGGATAGTACCAACTACTTGGATTGGTCACACTCTGTGAAGCTGTCCCTGCAGAGTAGAGGGAAGCTAGGATATATTACTGGGCCTATCAAGGCTCCTGCTGCTGCAAACCTGGGGTACCAGAAATGGGAGACTGAAAACTCTACTGTTATGACTTGGCTACTCTTCTCCATGAAACATGAGATATGTAAGAGATTTATAAGGAAGGAGACTGCCAAGGATATTTGGGATAGTGTCTCTAGGACCTATGACAGGGTAGGTGACTTTGTGAAGGTCTACCAGCTTCTTCAGTAGGCACTCTCCATGAAGCAAGGGACTAAGTCCATTTCTGACTACTATAACACTGTTATAGGACTCTGGGAGGAGTATGATCATTACCGAGATCTTTATTTGACTAATCCTGATGATGAAGCCAAGGTCTATAGATCTCTTGAAAAAGAACATGTTCTGATACTTCTAGTGGGCTGAATTCAGAATATGAGCAGATTCGGGTACAGATTTTGGGCCGGTCACCCCTACCTACACTTGATGAGGTGTGTAGCTACCTTCTGAGTGAGGAAACCAAGAGAGGTGCCATGGATTCTACACCTTCACTTGAGCGCTCCGCTCTTTCCTCCACTTCTCACAGAGAATGGCGTGGAGGCGACCGAGGTCAAGGGACTTCCCGTGGAGATGACAGGGATAGACGACAGTGTGATCATTGTGGAAAACCTGGACATACTCGAGATAAGTGTTGGGTACTTCATGGCCGTCCTAGTACATGTGGTGGATCTATTGGCACACGTGGTGACCGCAGAGGAGGGGTTACAGCCTATGCTACTATGACAGAGACTGATACTAGAGACCCCTCACAGGCAGATAACAACTCCTACTCTAGGGATGATATTGCAATGCTTCGCCGATTCATGTCTCAGCTTGATGGCCCATCTACCTCACAGGATACCTCAGCTTTTGCTATGCATGTCACCACCACTTGACCTTCCACAGCTCCGTCGTGGGTCATTGACTCTAGTGCCACTGACCACATGACTGGTACGTCCCATCACTATGACTCTTACTCCATTTGTTCTGGTAAGGATAAGATCTGGGTAGCTGATGGTACCTTCTCCTCTGTCTTTGGTAAAGGCAGTATCCCTATTACCTCTTCCATTTCACTTGCTTCTGTCTTTCATGTCCCTAACCTTACCCTGAATCTGTTGTCTGTGAGCACTTTAACCAAAACCTTGAATTGTTGTATCACTTTTTTTCCCTCTCATTGCCTTTTTCAGAATTTGGTGACGAAGAGGATTATTGGCAGTGGACGCGAGGAGGGTGGCCTATATCGTCTGGAGCCACAGTTCCCTTTCTTTTACTAAACCACAGTCCTATGCATGTGGCCGTAGTGATGCTAGTTCTATAGACTATGTGATGCTTTGGCATCAGCGTTTGGGACATCCCTCTTTTGTTGTTATAAGGAAATAGTTACCTCACTTGTTTATATCTTTTTCTTCTTCTCACGTATTTCATTGTGAACCATGTACTTTTGCTAAACATTGTTGTTCATCTTATTCTTATCATGGTAATAGATCTGTTGCTCCTTTTCACATTGTGCATACTGATGTTTGGGGACCTTGTCCCATTACCTCCCTCTTTGGCCATCATTATTTTGTTTCTTTTGCTGATGATTTTTCTCGTTGTACTTGGACCATTCTTATGAAGCATAATAGTGATGTTTATGATGCCTTCAAAATTTTTTATAAAATGGTCCATACTCAGTTTGACTCCAGAATCAAAATTGTCCGGTCTGATAAAGGGGGGAGTACATGTTTGGTGCCTACAAGAATTTTTCACTAACAATGGTATTATCCATCAGCTTGCTTGTGTTGATACACCCCAACAGAATGGGGTAGTTGAGAGGAAAAATCGTCATTTGTTAGAAGTTGGTCGAAGTCTTTTGTTTGGTATGCATGTGCCTAAAACTTTTTGGTCTGAAGCTGTTCTTGCTGCAGTTTTCCTCATTAATCGCATGCCTACAAAAATTCTTGGGTCTCAAAACCCAATTGCCCTCTTGTCTCCTCAGTCCCCTGCTTTCACACTTCCTCCAAAGGTGTTTGGTTGTGTTTGTTATGTGCATGTTAACAAATCCTCCCACACAAAACTCGATCCTAAGGCTTTAAAATGCCTCTTCCTTGGGTATTCTTCCACCACCAAAGGCTACAAGTGTTATGACCCTTCCTCTCGCAGGCGATTTCTCTCCAAAGACGTCACCTTTCTTGAGTCTGTCCCTTACTTTGCACCTCATCAGCATCCTCTTCAGGAGGAGAATGGAAATGAAAGTGAAAAGGCAGCTGATGCCATTCTATTTCTTACCTCATTGCCTCTTACTCCTTTCTTCTTTGATATTGGTAAACACAAAGAGGTGGTTGATGTTGATACTGTGGAGGAACCTTGTACAGAAAAGGCACCTATTATTGTGTATACAAGAAGGACAAAGAAGACTTGCCAAGAGTCCTTTTTGGATCCACATCCTGAGCTTCCCATTCCTCAGTCAGGTAACATCTCCTCTCATTTGGAGTTGGATCTCCCTATTGCTGTCTGTAAGAGTAAGAGAGCTTGCACTAATCCTATAGCCCAGTTTGTTTCCTATGATGCTCTTTCCCTTACAGGTATTACTTTTACAGTTGCTCTTTCCTTTGCTTCCATTCCCAAGACTGTTACTGAGGCTATATCAGACCCTAAGTGGAAACAAGCCATATCGGAGGAAATGATGGCTCTTAAGAAGAACTATACCTGGAAACTGGTTGACCTTCCCAGAGGGAGAATCCCAGTTGGATGCAGATGGGCTTATACGATCAAGTACCAATCAGATGGTGCTATTGAGAGGTACAAGGCAAGATTGGTGGCCAAAGGGTACAGTCAAGTGTATGGAATTGACTATCAGGTGACCTTTGCTCCTGTGGCCAAACATAACTCTATAAGAGTCATTTTATTTGTGGCAGCAAATAGAGATTGACCATTATATCAGTTGGATGTGAAGAATGCCTTTCTCCATGGAGATTTAGAGGAGGAAGTGTATATGCAGCCCCCTCCTAGCTTCAAGTTTTCGGTAGCCGATGGTAAGGTGTCTCCTAAAGAAGGCACTTTATGGTCTGAAGCAGTCACCAAAGGCTTGGTTTGAGAGGTTCAGATAGGCTATTCTGCAAAAATGGATATTCCCAGAGTCAAACGGACCACACATTATTTACCAAGAGAGGTAATGGCACTATCACAGTAATGATCGTGTATGTTGATGACATTGTGGTAACTGGAGATGAAAATGAGGAGATATTTAAATTGAAAACTTAACTGGCCAAACAGTTTGAGATCAAGGACCTAGGACACTTGAAATATTTCTTGGGTATTAAAATGTCAAGGTCTAAGAAGAGAATCAATGTATGCCAGAGAAAATTTGTTCTAGATCTGTTGAAGGAAACAGGAATATTGGGTTGTAAACCGGCAAGTTCTCCTATTGAGCAGAATCATAAGCTTGGAGAGGATTGTGATCCTTCCCTTGTTGATGCAAGGAAAAACCAGAGGCTAGTGGGAAAGCTGATTTATCTGTCTCTGACTTGCCCAAACATTTCTTATGCAGTGGGAGTAGTGAGTCAATTTATACATGCACCCAAGAGTGGGCACTTGGATGATGTGTACCGTATCCTCAGATACTTGAAGTCCTCTTCAGGAAAATGCCTTTTGTATGCCAAGAACAATCACTTGAGGATAGAAGGCTATTCAGATGTTAATTGGGCTGAATCCATTTCTGATAGATCTACATCTGGTTATTGCACATTTGTGGGTGGTAACCTGGTCACATGGAGAAGCAAGAAACAGCCGATTGTAGCTAGATCTAGTGCAGAGGCTGAGTACCAAGCAATAGCTCATGCTGTTTGTGAACTCACTTGGCTGCGTCGGTTAGTTCTTGAGTTGGGGTATGACACTGAAGGATCTATGAGACTCTACTGTAACAGCAAGGCAGCAATAAGCATTACTCACAACCTAGTGCAACATGATAGATCAAAGCACATTGAAGTAGACCGGCATTTCATCAAAAAGAAGATTGATTCCGATAATATCTGCACTCCCTTTGTAAGGACAGGTGACCAATTGGCAGACATCTTCACCAAAGGACTCATTCCTCACCAGTTTAGTACCCTCTTATGCAAGCTGGAAATGTATGACATTTATTCTCCAGCTTAAGGGGGAGTGTTAGAATATTTGTATTAGGGGTATAATAGGAATTTTCTTATGTTAAGTGTCCTTATATGTATTTTCTCTTATTTCTCTTTCACCTCCCTTAGGGAGGAACTTGTAATTCCCTAAAACAATATTTGAACCTAATATTGGTGAGATGAGCAAGTTAGCTCATTCACGTTTCTCTCTCATTCCCTCTTCTTCCCTCTTCTTCCCTCATCTCTAACCCTAGCCTTCCTTATTTCTAACTAATACTTACTCCTTCAAGTTTAGTGGGCTCGAGATGAAGCTTCTTCCTATGAAGGACCTTTAACCATCAAGTTCAAGTAGACCACAATATCATTTCTCTTTCAACGAATTGACTCGGATGGTACCCGTGGTTCCCATCCAAACTCGATCGATCCTAGTTCTTTCAGAGGAGAAGTGATGATGTGATTGCATTAGCATGGTTGGACCGGAATAACCCACTTTGGACACCCAAAACGAAACACAACTGGTCTAACCCAAATTTTTTTTGTCCAAAGGTTCTTGGTAGAGATCGATCAATTATATAATATTTTATTTAATTATATCTTGGTAGGAGATAGATACGTAGGAATTAGTTTTCAAATTTAAGTTTCCTTGTTTAGTTTCCATTGAGTTGGATTTCTGTTAAAATGTTAGGAGTTTCTTTATATTTATATGTACTACGATGAAAGAGTAGAGAATATTGGAATGGAATGAATAGTGATAGAGTTGCAATGGTGTGCAAGCGTGGTCTGTTGGCCGATGGTATCTTTCAATCTCTCTTTCTCTATCTCATTACTTCTTTCTTCTCCTTCTCCTTCTCCATCAGGTACAATTATCCCCTCCCCTCTTATTTCATAGTTCTCTTTTCTTCCTTACTATTATTCTATTTCATCTTCTCCTCTTTCTTCCTTCTTCCTTGGTTCTTCTTCTTCTTCTACTTTTTTCCAACCCAATTCATTCCGTTCCAATATTCTATACTTTTCTATCGTAAGAAAACTCCTAAAATATTAATAGAAACCCAACTCAAAATGGAAACTAAACAATTTAGGAAACTTAAAATTGGAAACTACCACCTTCCTACATATCTATCTGCTACCAAAATATAATCAAATAAAATATATTACATAATCAGTTGATCTCTACCAACACCCCTTTGGAACAAAAATTTGGGTGTTGCGTCTTAGTTTGGGTCTCCAAAGTTGGTTGTTCCAGTCCAACCATGCTAACACAATTGCATCGCCTAGACTTGGTCCTCACAGAAAGCCTAGTTCAACAAAGACACTGAAGTTGCAGCTACCAAGCAAATGGGTTTCTCATCTCCAACCCAGAAAATTTCATTAAACATTTTTATAACCTAACTTTAATCCACAATATTACTCATGTACTAAATGTAAAATTCAGATGCACCATCTTCAAGTAGATGTAAGAGTACCTACTTAATACCCTTGTCCAAAAGAGGCTTTATTGAACTCAACCACGTAAATCCCTAAACAATACACCTAAGACAGTGAACGTTCTACATTTAACAAATCGCAAAGAAACTTTCTCAGTAGTTGAGGTAAACAGAGAAAATTATGAACATTGACTGAAAAATTTATTCAATGACGTATTTCGTAAATAGGCTAAAAGAAATGATGAAATATATTGGCCCAACAAGACGGTAAAAGACTAGAAGGCATCAATGAGAAGCATACCTTCGAGAAATTAACAATGACGGGAAAGATATGAGCAACATAATCCTGTGATTCTAACAACTTTCCAAGTGCCGCAAACCCATCAACAGCCAATAGTGAAACAGAATATTGATCTGAAATGAATCAAACTTGGTGAGTTACTCTATAAAAGACGAACAACAAATAGGTTAAGGCTGAGGTTGGAGTCTCTCTCAGGTGCCGAGAAGGAGAATGTTGAATTGAGACTCTTTTGTCTCTCTTTCTAGGTTTCAAGTGGCTAGAGTGTGCAAAATAACATCAGATCCTGGCCAGTTTTGGCATGATGGAGAGCGCCTGTTCATTGATGACGATGATAGAGCTCGTGTAGTGTAGCTCCGGCCGAAGCCGTGAAAAAGGAAATTAATAACCAGAGAGATAGAGAGAATCCTACCGACGATGGGCAGTAACCTGAAAGACAGATAGAGAGAGAATCGTACCGCCAGTGGCCGGACGATGAGTTCTGTCTTCACCTCCGCTACGTTTCCCCAACGATCAGACCCCTGCGTGGGATCGAAATCCTCTACGACATCCATACTTGGCGGAGGCTATCTGCGATAGCGACACGTGGCATCAGCCACGTGTACGATGGATCACAACATGCCGGTCTGATATCTTGGTTTTAGAAATGGACAGGTTCATCATCGACCAAAACCCCCCAAAACGTAGCTATTATCACTGTTCGGACAAAAGATGGTAAATGGACAAGAAGAAGAAGAACAGGGGACCAGAGGGATCAAACTCTGCAACGGCCGGAGGTTCGAAGGATTGTCATTGCTTTCCTCTATCGAATCAGACCCATCTCTCCTTCTACTCTTCTTGTCCAAGATTAGGGACGCACAGTGAGATATAGCCTTCACATCCGATCGTAGGAGCTTGGAAAGAAGCTACTAGAGAAAAAAAAAAATCTGAAATCACTAGGATCAAGTGAGCTATCTTTTCTCGAATTGTTCGATTGTGTCCTCGATCTCTGCTTTTAGGCTAATCTTGTTTTACGTTTTTCTGAAATTTCGCAGGTATTTACGTCGAAGTCTTCAAATTTGAGGAACGTGAATCTATTTGCGAACTGATACGGCCAAATTGACTGTCCAGTAGAGAAAGAACACGCGTCGCCAACCTGGACAAGTGTCACCCACCTGATATAGGCTGCCAGGACTCTACCACGTCAACCGCGTGAAGAGAATATCCCCCACGAAGGGGTAGGACGTATCAGAGTAGGACTCTAAAAGGAAAAGAGGTAGACTCAAGGAAGACTCCTCCTAGGAAAGGGGAAACCCTAAACCCTAAGAACTATATAAGAATGCCCGGAAGAAAGGGAAAGGTAAGCATTACGACCCACACCATTACTCCTATAACAAAAACTGTGCGGCCGATCCCTAACTTGAGCATCGGAGGACTAACCCCGGACAAAGCTCCGGGCCTCTGCCGTCTGTGCTTGTGCAGGATCAACTCATATGGATTTTCGGCAGCAACAGATTGGCGCCGTCCATGGGAACGACAATAATGGTGGGGAGAACCTACAATCGTAAGAAGACAAGAGCAGCATCGAACATGAACATGGGGGAGGAGGAACCTTCAGGAGGGCTCCCTCCCTCGACAAAAAATGGACGAGAAAGGCTGAACGATGGTCGGGAAGGTTCCGTGAGGTGCCAGCATTCGGCCGGATATTCGGTGCGCGGAGATAGTGATCCTCCCCCCTCCTGGAGCGCAGGAATATGTGACAAGGGAGCAGTTCGAAGCCCTCCAGGACAAATATGACCGAATGGCCGAGGCAATGAAGGAGGTCTCCAAAGCTGTCTCTCAGAAGACCGGCGGAGCGCCACAAGGCCCCCGCATCCAGCCCGTGAGAGCTCGAGACGAGGATCGGAGCAGTACGGGATCAATAAGGTCCGGTCATAATCCTCGAAACCGAGCAACTGGGGAAAGTCCTACACCCAGGGGAAGGACGTAGCGTGCCGTCGGAGACCGATATAAGGAACCACAACAAGGAGACGAACAAAGACACGAGGACTCGGGGTTAAAGCAGATGATCCTGGACCTAAAAGATGAGATCAAGAAGGTGGCAGAAAATCAGACGGGAGATCGTGAGCCAAACCTCACTAATGACACGGCTCTAGCTGATGAGGTCATGAGGGACCCGCTCCCGATCGGCTTTTGCCTGCCAAAGTACGACACCTACGATGGGTCTGTGGACCCCGTCGATCATCTGGAAGGCTTCAAGGTGGCCATGCAGTTCCATCGAGTCTCGAAAAACATCATGTGTCGCGCCTTACCATTGACGTTCAGAGGAGCGGCAAGGCTATGGTACAACCGTCTGCCGACGAAGTCGATCCACAACTTCAGCGATCTAAGCTACTTCTTCGTGAAGGGATTCTCCAGCAACCAACCCCTTCAGAAGACTACGCTGAACTTGACCAACGTCAAGCAACATGAAGGAGAATCACTGCGGAACTACATGAAGCGCTTCCAATAAGAGAAGATCACGATCAGAGGTCTGGACCCGAAAGAAGAGTTCACAGCCCTGCTGGGAGGCGTCAAGGATAAGGAGCTGAAAAGGTCTTTGGCAAAGCATACACCGAGGAACCTGGCCGAGCTGAGGGCTCGGTGCGATAAGTACATCCAAATGGAAGAAACCCTCCAAGCCGATGAAGAAGCTAAAAGGAAGACGGTAAGGAAGAGGCTCTCAAGGGTCGACGACAAACCCTCCGAAGAAGGTAAAAGACGAAAGTCTGAGCGCGGTTGGGCACCCAGTCCACCAAGGAAGTTCGAGAAATACGCACCCTTGAACCGGAGACGAACGGAGGTACTGATGCAGATAAAGGACTCCCCGGATGCCAGGGCCATGAAGTGGTCAGGGAAGATGGGACGACACCCCGAGAGAAGTAATATGGACAGATATTGCCACTTCCACAAAGACCACGGTCACGACACTGAAGATTGTTGGCACCTCAAGGGGGAGATAGAAGGAATGATCCGAAGAGGCTATCTAGGCCGATTTGTGGACCGCGAAAAGGAGGATGCCCAAGACGGTAATGACGTAGGGATAACCATTGGAGAGATGGCAGAGGCCGCTATGAAAGAAGGAGCCTGCCCGCAGAGGCAATCAGGAACGACGAAGGGACCAGACACCCGAGGAAGCTGACCATCACCTCCGAGATGAGCATAAGAGCCCGACTAGAGTTATAGCGACCATTTGTGGAGGCCTAGCCGCTGGAGAAAGTTTAGTCTCGGCCAGGAAAGTAAAAGCCTATGCAAGAAGTGTGCATGTGGCTGAATGGTCGAACAAGAAGGCGAGGACAGGGACGGTTATTTCCTTCTCAGACGATGACCTAGAAGGGGTGCACACCCCGCACGACGATGCCCTGGTAGTCACCATGACCATAGTGGATTGCAAAGTGAAGAGGATCCTAGTGGATAATGGCAGTTCAGCTAATATCTTGTTCCTGGAAGCTTTCTTGAAGATGGGCCTGGACGAAGGAAAGTTGAAGAAAATCAAACACCCATTGCAGGGATTCTCTGGCATCCCAGTAAAAGTGGAAGGATCAATTGAGTTGCCAGTAAGAGCCGGCATCGGAGATCGCCAAGTAACAGTCATGATCAACTTCCTAGTAGTAGGCATTACCTCGGCGTACAACGCCATACTAGGGAGGGTTGGTTTGAACCTACTAAAGGCTGTCGTCTCCACACCCCATCTCAAGATGAAATTCCCAACCAGGAACTGTGTCAGGGAATGTCGAGGGGATCAGGAGGCATCCCGAAGGTGCTACGCCACTACCTTGTGGGGAAGAGAAAAGGTAGGTGGGCAAGGCGCTCCCAATAGAAGATCTAAGCGATGACGCCAGTTACCAACGGGGGGAACCAGCCGAGGATCTGGTACAAGTCGAGGCCGAACAGGGGGATAGCGCTCGGCAATTCCAGATTGGGGCTACAATGCCAAGGCAACAACAAGAAAAACTCGTCTCATTCCTCCGAAACAACTTTGACGTCTTCGCCTGGTCAGCTTCAGATATGCCTGGAATAGATCGAGGGGTAATAGAGCATCATCTGAATGTTACCCCAACGAAGAAGCCAGTGCAACAGAAGAAGAGGATTTTCGCCCCCAAAAGACAACAGAAAATAGACGAAGAGGTAGAAAAGTTGCTGAAGGCCCAGTTCATCCGTGAAATCCAATACCCGGAGTGGATATCCAACGTGGTGATGGTCCCGAAGGCAAATGGAAAGTGGAGGATCTGCATCGACTTCACCGACCTGAACAAGGCCTGCCCGAAGGACGCATACCCCCTGTCGAAGATAGACCTCCTCATTGATGCCACGACAGGGTACGAGGCACTGAGCTTCATGGATGCGTACTCAGGGTATAATCAGATCAAGATGTCAGAGGTTGATGTCTCGAAAACATCCCTCGTGACCGAGGGAGGACTGTACTGCTATGAAGTCATGCCCTTCGGGTTGAAAAACGCAGGGGCCACCTATCAAAGGTTGGTGAATAAAATCTTCAAGGGGATGATCGGCAAAACTATGGAGGTGTACGTCGACGAAATGCTCATAAAAAGCCTAAAGGCAGAACGACACATTCAAGACTTAGAAGAGGCGTTCCAGGTGCTGAGGCGGTACGGTATGAAGTTGAACCCGGCAAAGTGTGCATTCAGAGTAGCCTCGGGAAAGTTCCTCGGCTTCATCGTCTCGGAGAGAGGAATTGAAGCCAACCCGGTGAAAATACAAGCCATTCGGGATATGAGATCACCCCAAAATGTGAAGCAAGTCCAGGAGCTAACAGGTTGGGTCGCCACCCTCGGGCGATTCATGTCGAGGTCAGCTGACAGGTGCTTGCCTTCTTCAAAGCACTAAAGGGGACCAAAAAGTTTGAATGGACGGAGGAGTGCGAAAAGTCCTTTGAACAACTGAAGGAGTACCTGGCAGCACCCCCACTGCTGACGAAGCCAAACACCGGGGATACCTTGCAGTTGTACCTTGTTGTATCAACAGTGGCGGTAAGTGCAGTACTGACGAAGGAAGAAGGGAGGCAACAACGGCCAATATACTACGTCAGCCGAACCCTGTTAGATGCCGAAACAAGATATAAAAAGACGGAGAAAGTGGCGTATGCCCTGGTAACAACGGCAAGAAAGTTGAGGCCCTATTTTCAATCACATACGTTATATGTACTCACGGACCAACCCCTGAAGAAGATACTGCAGCGGCTGGATATGTCCGGTCGCCTGGTAAACTAGGCCATAGAGTTGGGAGAATTTGACATCCAGTACAAATCGAGAACCGCAATTAAAGCACAGGCCCTCACAGATTTCATCGTTGAGACGACGCTCCCTAATGATCCCCAGGAGTTTACCAAGGACCGAGGAGAAAAGGCTTGGACATTGAACGTGGATGGTGCTGGTGCAGGAATCATATTGGTCAGCCCCAAGGGTTTTAAGATAGAATACGCCCTACAGTTCGACTTTGATGCCTCCAACAATGAAGCCGAATACGAAGCGTTAATAATCGGAATTAATCTGGCTCGGGCTTTGATGGTACAGGAGCTGGTGGTGCATAGTGACTCACAACTCGTTGTACGACAGGTGAATGGAGACTACGAAGCCAAAGAACAAAGGATGGTTGGGTACTTGAAGACTGTGCGAGAAAGAATAACAGCCTTCAAGGATTTTGAGATAAGGCAAGTGCCACGGGAAGAGAATGCTTGTGCTAATGCACTATAGCAATTGGCCACCTCCGACTTCACTGACCTCGGAGGATCGGTGTATTTTGAAGTGCTACCACTACCAAGTACCGAAAAACCCCGAGAGGTATTACCTGTAGGTGAACATGGCCATAGCTGGATGGATGCCATAACCGAATACCTCAAGGAAGGAAAGATCCCAGAGAATAGGGACGAGGTAAGGAAAGTACGAATGAGGTCAGCACGCTTCCTTCTGAAGGACGAGACACTGTACAAAATAGGGTTCACTATGTCGTACCTCAAGTGTCTAGACCCCGTCAAAGGCGAGTACGCACTCCGAAAAGTGCATGAAGGGATATGCACTTGGGAGCCCGGGCCTTGGCACATAAAGTGCTAAGGTAGGGTCTGTACTGGCCGACAATGAGGAAGGACGCAGAATCATTAGTCAAGAAGTGCATCAAGTGCCAGATGTTCGCCCTCGTTCCCAGGCTACACTCTACCGAGCTCTCATCTCTATCGAGCCCAATACCATTCGCCATGTGGGGAATCGACATCCTAAGCCCATTCCCCTTGGCCACGAGACAAAGGAAATTTGTCGTGGTGGCGGTAGACTACTTCACAAAATGGGCAGAAGCCGAAGCACTGGCGACAATAACCGAAAAGAACATAAGGGACTTCTTCCAAAGGGCGGTAGTCTATAGATTTGGAATCCCTCAGGTTGTGGTAACAGACAATGGAACTCAGTTTGCCAATCCGACCTTCGGCTTGTTCTGTGATACCCTCGGCATTGACCACAGGAAAACCTCTGTCGGTTATCCACTGACCAACGGGCAGACAGAGGTAACCAACTATACACTACTTGAAGGAATAAAGAAGAGATTGGATGACGCCAAAGGACTATGGGCAG
>NW_024868104.1:0-59610 GCF_013358625.1 Macadamia integrifolia
TTTGTTCACATCTTGCTGATGTAATATTAACTAGGTTTGCCTTATTGCATATGGAATGGGAATGCATCAGATTAATCTATATTATATATATATATATATATATATATTTGCCTCTCAATTCTTCATGTGTGCAATTTATTTGTCGTGTAAGTTGCCTCATTTTTCTACATAAGTTATATTTTTCAACTTATTTTGTATGTTTCTCTTAATGCATGAATTATGTAGATGGTAATGAGTACTCCAAGAACCCCTAACCCCACTTCATCCATTATTATTTGGAATACTGTTGAGCTACAAACATTAGTCAATTTAATGGTTGAGAATGTGATGAATGGTCATAAGACCAACTCAACGTTCACAAAGGTAGGCTGGAATAATATAAAAAATGGTTTAGAAGTTGAATTCAAGTGTCCTTTTGGGAAGGAGTAACTCCGTAATAAGATACAAATTACGGGGTGACTATAACAACTTCAAGCATCCATTGGAAACAACAGGATTTGGATGGGATTTAAATTCTAGGACTGCTACAGCTGAAGGTTATGTGTGGGAATCTACTATTAAAGTAAAACACACTTTTTGGTGTATAGTTGGATGATTATGTACTTCTTAACCAAAAAGTATTTAATACTACCTTCATTTTGGATTATAGGTGAACTCAACATGGGCTAAATATAGAAGGAATGGTCTTCCATAGTGGCCAGAGTTGTTAGAGATCTTCTCCGACTCAAGTGCTTGTGGAGATAGAGGTCTTTCGCAAGCTACTTCTGTAACTCCAAGGTCCACCAACCTAGATACTGAGCAAGATGATCTTGAGGAGACTAATGTTGATGAAGAAGTCAACCCAATTGTACCTAAGAGAGACTTGACATGACACCTACAGATCATAGGAGGAAAAGCCAAACAAGGTCCATTACCAACTCTGCTTATGACTTCAGGACATTTGTAGCTTGGAGAATGGACAAGGGTGCATCCACTACCAATTCTGCAACATTCCAACCTGCTGATCCTTTGATGGATGGACCACACAACATAATGACTTGTCAGAAACTGCTAGACACTCTAGAAGACATTCCATCAAAGTTGTATGTGATGGCTCAGTAGAAAATACACAGTGATGTTACTTGGCGACTGTCCATTGTGGAAGTGATTCTAGAGAGGAGGATGTGGATGATTAAGCACTTGAAGTAGTGCTTCGTATATGACTTATTTTACATGGTTTTCTAAATAATGGGGGGTTTTTTTTTTTCGCAAGTCTTTTACGTTTAATGACTTTTTTAGTACTGGTTCTATGTGCCAACTCTGCTCGTGGTTGTTTGAATGAATTTCAAGATGTTTCATGTTTTTAATGTTTTTCATCATGTCATGTTGGTTATTCAAATGTGGAGGATATTGGTGGAGCATACTTCAAATGTCTAAAACATAATGCTTTTTTTATGTGGATAGATGAATTTAGAATATGTGAATGTGGAAGAGGACAATGTAAGGTATGCGTTACTAAGACCGAAGCAAACTATAGCCGTAGATTCTAGTGTTGCCCAAAATCAATGGGGGTATAACTTTATCTCCTGAATTGATGTATAGTTGCATAATTATGAAAAATATAGTCCTAATACAATTTAAAATAACTTTCAGGTCCAAGATCGAGGTTGTAAAATTTTCAAATAGATTTGTGCTGATAGCAGCTCCTCTAGTACTCCTTATAGCTCACATTCATCTAATGGGAACCTCGAACATTGAAACCTACTCATCTTCATCATCTTCCTCCTCTAATTTTGTAAAGGGATACTGACAAAGAGCAACACAAGGGGAGGAGGAGAAGAAAAGAATACAAAAAAACAAGATTGAAGACTCTGAGGAAAAGACAGGGATATTTACAGATATCTCCTTGATGCAGTTAACAAGTTGGACCTAAACAAAAGCGTAAAATAGTACATTAGAAAATACCTGTTGTTTAACTTATGAATATTATAGATATTTGGCAGATTGGGAATGTAATAACAATACAATATTTTAGATAAGACAACCTATGTTCTAGTCGTCTCCTCAAGCACCATTCCACGTGATTAGGTTCTTAATGGGAAGTGGGAAAGGTTCTAATGCTATCACTTGAAATCTACAGAATTGGTCAAGGGATTCTTTGGTGAAAGTGCCGACAAAGGCGATTGTTAGGTGTGGATTGAAGTTTTCAAAGTTGTCCCTTGGTATGTGAAAGTCTATTTTCATACTCTTCAGATTTTTGTTAACGGAGAAGCACAAATTGTTTCGGAGACCATATAGAAAATACGGGTTTAAAAGATATGGTCTCACCTAGGCTGATGGGGATGCTTCTGAGACTTCTTTGTGACATGAAATCAGGTTTTCTATTTATAGGGTTCAATAAGAAATGTTCTATGGGTGTTCTAGCAGAGCTTCAGCTTAATGGAGCCTAGGGGTTCACTCTTGAAGAAGAAGATGATCTAAGAGTAAGTTGAACATCAAGGGGGTAGTTTGGGTAAAAAATTATTTGATGACTTAACAGTCATTTTTCACGGTAAGGGATGGTAGAAAGAATCTTTGAATTTAAAGGGAGGGGAGTGATATTTTTTTAAAAGTGTAGGAAGAACTTAATATTTCGCCATAGTTTAGGCAAGGGGAGTGATATTTCCTCTTTAGATAAATCTGTATTATTAAAAATGATGATGTAGGGTAAAGTGTGCAAAATTTTTCAAATTGGAAAGTGGTGTTGGACGAATGGGTTATGATTTCCATTTAAATTAAATAAGAGGATGTTATGATGTTTAAACAATTTTTCTGTAAGAAACATTTCCAGAAACGGATGTTATCAAACAACAATGTATGTAAAAAACGATCCAAGAAACAGGTTTATCAAACAACCAAAAATCCATTTATGGGAAACATCGTTTATACTGTTTCTGGAATATTGTCAAACGGTGCCTTAGTTGATGAAGAGGCTCCGAATTCACCGAGACCGAAGTAGCAAAGCTGTGAGAGAGGGGAATGACCAAATGCGTAGCAGGATAATTGGGTGAATTTATCGATACTGAAGGGCATTCAATTTCAATGCATCTTCCAAGTATAGAGAAGATCGATAGTAAGATTTCAGGTTCGAAGAACATCCAGTGGAGGCCCTCTATCTATTACCAGATTACCGACATAGGGAAGGTTACATGAGCAACCGAAAAGTCAGGGTTCCATTGCTGTAGGACATTGAGATGTCCTTAGTGCATCCATGGATGAGACAGTAGAAGAACATGCATGTCTCTTGCGTTTCTCAACTTGATGATGGAACGATTCGAAGCATTCTCTACCAGACACAATTCCAACCCCTTAATGGCCTGGAGTATCCTGCCTTGCTGAACATGGAATGAAGCTCAAGAATGGATACTTGAACATTGTCGAGAACCCAACCTACAATGGAGAATTGTAGGTTGGATCTAGCATTTTGGAGAGAGCCTTCACAAACATCCATTGGAGTACGTGGAGTTCCAGAAAATCAAGTTTTGCAGTGAACTCGACCTCCAGACTTTTAGAAAAGGTCATTGAGCTAGAGTTATCCTCAAGAGAGTTGGGGATGGAGATGGTTTTGTCTGGAAATGGAGAGCTGTTAGGCTTCACATGTTTGTTCCATAAGTATGATCACTGCAAATAGGACTTAAACAGGGGATTTAGAAGGTAAGCATACCATTTATTAGGGAATATTGAGTTCACCCATTCTTGGCAACTCAATATTCCAATTTCTCTCTTTTGGAAAGCCATATTGCATGTAGCATTTATAGAAGATTGCATGTATTATTTATGGAGGTTCTATATTGCATGTGACTATTCCTAGTCACATATCTTAGGTGATTAGGGTTACCATCTCTTGTATAAATACAATAGCTATTAATGAAACATGAAGGGATAATTTACAACAAGATTGTGTGTTAGTATGGTATCAAAGTGGGTACGTTGGGCCTCCGTCGATGATGGGCTCCTTGCTCGACCCACGAAGACAGAGCCATAAAAGGCCTGCACGTAAGGGGGAGTATTGAGATAGTCCCACATCAGCTGTGGATGATTCAACTATCTTGTATAAGAGCCATAAGAGGCCACCCCACTTCATGCCAATTGATTTTAAGATGGAAGCTTTAACATAGTATCAGAGCGGGTACGTTGGGCCTCCGTCGATAATGGACTCCTTGCTCGACCCACAAAGACAGAGCCATAAGAGGCCTGCACGTAAGGGGGAGTATTGAGATAGTCCCACATTGGTTGTGGACGACTCAACTATCTTGTATAAAAGCCATAAGAAGCCACCCCACTTAAAGTCAATTGGTTTTAAGATGGAAGCTTTAACATTGTATCAGAGCATGGTGAGAAGCACCAGTGTCCATTCATGTGCAGTTGATCCTGACCATCATAGGTGTCATAGGACGATAGGGAGTGGATGTCTGGGGTGACATGGTGAGAAGCACCAGTATCAGGATACTAGGTTAGGGAGGATGGCTGGTGATTGGGGTAAGGGAGAATGGGAGGATTGGGATTGGTATAGTGGGCGGTTGGGTGATGATAGGCATTGGCGGGGTTGGGATTATAAGGTGGGCATTGGCCTTGGGAGTGGTATGGGTAGGGGAGGCCAGGGGGAGATAGTAACAGGTTGCAGTGGAGTGGTTAGTACGCTAACAGATAGAGCACCAAAGATCACCTCCCTAGAAGGCACTGCGACCACGACCACGACCACGACCATGACCACGACCATGACCAAAACGACCACCCTTTCCCCCGCAGCCTTTAAAGTTGCCATGGCCAGAGGAAGAAGGGCCAGAGGTAGTATTAGCCGAGGGAGAGGAGCCATCCTTTTGAGCAATGTTTACGGTCATAGAACCGTCACTGGAAACATCATCAGATATTGTTACCTTATTGAAGGAGCGAAGGCACTCGTGGCTGAGGAGTAGACCATGCAGATCGGTGCATGTGATGGGTTCAAAATGCCCAAGAAGATTGGGACAATATCTTGAAGATCCTTACGCAGGCCACGAAAAATATGGACATTAAAGTCCTCTAGTGGAAGGAGTTTCCCTACAGCCGCAAGTTCATCCGTGAGAGATTTTGTGCATTGAAGAAAGTCCATCATAGATTCATTATATTTCTATGCTATTTGTTGAAGACTGATGTGAAGGGAAACTAGACAAGTGGCAAAGGTTGAACTGAATGTTGTTTGAAGAGTGGTCCAAATGTCCTTGCTTGTGGCCTTACCGATGATAAGGGACAGGACAGGTTCAGAGAGAGAAGCAATGAGCAAACTCATCAGAAAAGCATCTTGGCGACACCAAGTTGCAGTGCTGGTAGTGTTAGTAGGTCATGGTTTGGTGCCATGAATAAAACAAAAGAGATCCTGGCTGGTGAGGAAAGGCGTAACATGCACCTTCCAAAGGAGATAGTTGGAAGGAGTGAGACGTAGAGAAAGAAAGTGGTGGGCAGAGCCATAGGTCGTGGGAGCGGGAGAGGGGTTTCACCAATAGCTTGGAATTGACTTCACAAAGACATTCAGTCCTATTGTGAAGCCTACTATAGTTCGCTCAGTTCTCACCATTGCCATTTCTTAAGGATGGCCTGTTTGCTAGCTAGATGTGCACAACGCCTTCCTACATGGCATCCTTTCTGGGAAGGTGTACATGGTTCAGCCCCCTGGGTTTGAAGATCCTACACATCTTGACCATGTCTACCGCCTCCATCATTCTCTGTGTGGTCTCAAGCAAGCCCCACGGGCTTGGTTCCATCGGTTATCTACTTTTCTCACTAAGATTGGCTTCACTGCTTCTTAGACGGATCTGTCTTTATTTATTTACTTGATGGCACTGTAAATGCTTATATATTAGTTTACGTTGATGATATACTTGTTAGAGGGAACACTGCCTCATTCATCTATGAGCTTCTGACAAGGCTTGCCAGCGAATTCTCTATTAAGGATTTGGGACCCCTTAGTTTTTTCCTTGGCATTGAAGCATTGCCTCATAAGAAGGGAATTGTTCTTTCTCAGTCATGATATATCTCTGATTTATTTTCTCGGGCTGCCATGGTCGACTACAAAACTATTCAGATGCCTATTGTCACCACTTTTAAACTGTCTATGCAAGGGGGTGCTCTGATGTCGGATGCCACTAAATACCACTTGATAGTGGGTGCTCTCCAGTATGTCACCTTGACTCATCCCGATGTGTCATTCGCAGTGAACAAGGCTTGTTGGTCCATGCATTCCCCCACTGAAGATGATTGGACTCTAGTTAAGTGCATCCTGTGCTATCTCAAGCTTACTCGCACCCATGGACTTCTTCTTGAGTGCTCCTCTGATGTAACCCTTCAAGCTTACTCTGATGCTGATTAGGCTGGTAGTAGTTCTGATTGGCATTCCACTGGTGGGTATGCCATTTATCTTGGTCCTAACTTGATTTCCTGGAATTCCAAAAAGCAGAAGACCATTGCTCGCTCCTCTACTGAGGCTGAATACAAAGCTTTGGCCAACGTCTCTGCGGAACTCATTTGGCTTGAGGCCTTGTTCAAGGAACTTGTCTTTCCTCTGCGTGGTCCACTGGTTCTATGGTGTGACAACATCGGGGCCACCTATTTGTCTGCCAACCCTGTATTCCATGTCTGCACCAAACATATGGAAATTGATTTTCACTTTGTTCGCGAAAGGGTTGAAATCATTTTCTTTCCGTGCAATTCATTTTCACCAATGATCAACTGACTGATATTTTCATGAAGGGGCTGCCAACTACTCGGTTTCAGTTTATGCAAGGGACAAGTTGAAGATTCATCCCTCCGACTCTCCAACTTGAGGGGGTGTATTAGGGAATATTGAGTTCACCCATTCTGGGCAACTCAATATTCCGATTTATCTCTTTTGGAAAGCCATATTGCATGTAACATTTACAGAAGATTGCATGTATTATTTATGGAAGTTTTATATTGCATGTGATTATTCCTAGTCACATATCTTAGGTGATTAGGGTTACCATCTCTTGTATAAATACAATAGCTATCAATGAAACATGAAGGGATGATTTACAACAAGATGTGTTAGCACCATTCCACAAAGCCAAACTTATAAGGGGAAAAGATAGAGGGAGGATAGATCTAGGAAGAGAGGTCTCATGATTTCCTGAGGCATAGAGGTCATAATGGAAGGATTGTGCAAAGCATGCATGGGCTTGAATGAGTGCGGGAAGTTGTATAGTGGAGATGAAGGGTTTCATGAGTGACATGATATCAGCTGAAAAATTCTCTTGTTAAACTCAAAATCCATAAATGAACAGCAAAGGGAACAAAACCTCCAATAGGGAGAGGAGGCAATGGTGACTAATCTTGGTACCCAAGAAAAGGATAAGAGTCTTAAATGCAGAAGGACCTATCTATATGCAATGTTGTAGAGCACGGGGGAAGAAAAGGCAGCTAATACCTGGAAAAAATAAGAAACCTGCAATTAGATGGGGCTATCATGACGAAGAGGGAGGGAATAGGGGAAACTCAAGCGAGGTAGCCTAAAAAGCCCTGGTTTTCAACCACCATCGAAAATAAGATCTAGGAAGTATCGAAGCACTGCCAACTCACTTCGAAAGCTCAGCTTGTTTGGAGCGTAATTACAAAGCTGTGCAATATGAGGCCCGACCAATGGTCTCTTTTCTTTTTGGTAGAGATAGATCAAATGAGATATTGGAGTTCAACAAATACAAGGGTCACTCCAAATCAAAACGTCACAAAATAACTTGTTATTATTGCGAGAAGAAGGTCATATAAAGAAGATTTGTCCGTACGTAGCATAAATTATAATTGGTGGTTAGGAGTAGAGGGAGGTCAAATGAGAGACTAGAGGAGTTCGACAAGTACAAGGGTTGCTTCAAATCAAAAGCTCACACAATAACTTCTTGTTATTACGATGAGGATTGTCATATAAAGAGGAATTGTTCAAAATGCAAGTAGAATAAAAATGAGAAGAAAGAAAATTGAAATAAATGATCAAAAGATACTATTGTGGAAGGCTCCTAGAGTAATGGATATACATCCTTCTCACTACTTCACTAGGTACATAAACTTCAAACTGGATTTTTGATTGTGATTGTTAATTTCATATGTATTTAGTCAAAGATCAATTTGTTATATATCATACATGTGATTCTAGTACTATAAAAATGACAAATAATGTAGAAAGCAAGATTGGTGCTATTAATATTATACGGATTCACATGTTCGACGAAATTGTGCAAACTTTGATAGGGATTATACGCGTCATTTTCCATTTTATAGGGTGTGGGCATATCATTCTCCCTGTTTCAAGAGCAGGGGCCACACTTCCCCATAAAAACTATTTTTTCAAAATATTTTAACCAATAAATTGGTGAAAAAAAAATAATTATTGTGGTATCATTATTCCCTTTGCTCTAATTCTTGACATTATTTCTAAAATTATATATCCAGCCATTGGAACCATGGATTAAGAGATTGTAAGTCGTTTTATCGTCTTCACCCGAAATCCTATCATAATAAAAAAAAAAATTCATGATTTCTTTGAGGATTAGTGAGATCCACTAGATAAGGGTAGAAGTGAGAAGAGGTGCCTAATGTGTCTTTGACGTGCCCAAAATGCCAACTTTAGTCAGTTGACATGTTTTTGTCACTTGCACCCAAGAAAGGGAAGAAGTGGGAAGAAGTGAAATCTGAGAAAGAAAGACTTCCAGAGTTCCACACAAGGTGGCGGTGGGATGTCGGTCGGTTCCATAATCTTCCACATGCTCCTCCCTCATTTCGATTAGACTCTCTTATTTTTTTTTTATATATATATATATAAATTGGTCTCATGGGAATGGAGGTGTGTGTGAAACGGTGAGAGGGATCCACAGTTCCACAATCCACACTGGAGTCTGGAGTCTGGAGTCTGGAGTCCACCATAGTCTGTTTCGTTTTTTGTGCAGCCCGTGAATGGTGGATTTAGTCATGAGTCCCCAAAACCGCAAAACAACCCCTTAGAATTAGCAGAAGTGTGTTTGGTATATAGAAGTATAGAACTGTATTTTTGAGGTGGATTTGGTAACTGTAATTTTGTAATGCGTGTCTTGACTCTTGACTCTTGAGGTGGGAAATGGATAAGATTGAATCTGTTTATCCTTTGGCATCCCTAAAATCTATGGGCTTTCTCTATCAGGACAAAAGGTAGGGAAATATCTGACAATCATATTAGGGATACAAAGCTTAATGATTACTTTCATTTGAGGTGGTCAACCTTGCTTAACAAAATTTTTAATTAAACATATTTGAATTTAGGACAAAATAATTTTCTCTGGTTGCATAGGCCTTGCACCCAAATATATAATATGTGGTGAAATGATGCCTATGTCCCTATAAAATGCAATAAACCCACACTTATTGATGGCCGTTTGTACCCCTTATTGGCCCTAATATTGACTCAAAGACCATGCATAATATGTTAAAGATTTTCTAATTTCAACCTTAATTAGATATGTAATAATTTATTATTATTTTTTTAATTTATGTTGTGATAAAAGGTAAAAATTTATTTTTTCCAAAAAGACTTAGAAGAAAAAAAAAAGCCAAGTTGATTAAATTGTGCATAAGCACATTTTCTTTTCTTGATGGCGCTTATAGGCCACAGATTACTTACTACATCTATGTTCTTAGCCTATGTTTGATTGTCAAGAAAAGATAATAGAAAAAAAAAATTACAATGAATCACAAGAAACGGCTTGTAAGGATCCTTCGTTATCAAAAAAAAGAAAAAATTTAAATCTCTCACTCTCTCTCTCTCTCTCTCTCTCTGCTGGGGCTCTATTTGTTCAGTATTTATTGGTCTTTAGTGTTCGAAAATGGTCCAATGGTTAGCTTTTACTTCAATCTTCTTGATGTACAACGACTCCTACATTTATGAGATTGAGGAGACATTATGGAATGGAGTGATGGAGGAGCTAGGACTATCTTCCTTTTGTACTTTTTTTATATTTATTTTTTTTGTCAGAAAAATTCTCTCACACAATCTTCCATTGAGATGGAAGAAGATTTGAGGAGGAAAAGCAAATGTGAGATGGGAGTGTGACCAGACGAAGGCCATCAATATGGGTGGTAGGCAAATAGGCATAAACCGTAAACTTCGGCCCTCGCTGTCTGAGTCGAATCTTTAGTGACGTTGTACAGCAATTCTAAATTCATCTCCCAAGCACTTGTACCTATCAGAGCGCGGCAAAGTTAGGCAGGAATGTAGAGGGAGAAAGTGAGCAATGGTTTATGGTTTTAGGTTTTAGGTTTTAGGTTTTAGGTAACAATATGTGTATTTGTATGGCTGATACTGATATGGAACCGAGACCAATACTTAACACCCTAGAAGATAATCAACCAGTTTATTTCAAAACATAGATTGGTTCGCCGTGTGACTATCACTTGGACTAGGGTTACAACGGGGTCAGATTGGGCCAGGCTTTTGAAAATCCCAATCCAACCCTGAGTCTGCTTAGTTAGGCCAAGGCACAACTTAGTTTTAATTCAAAGTTAAAAAAATTCAGCCCTTATATGCCCTCAGTGTGATACTTTATTTTCTAAATCCGGTCTAATTTTTCGATTGGTTCGATTTGGTCTTACAGGACCTGAACCCGAGCGAGTCGGGGCAAGTACCTTATGGAACATAATGGCAAGAATGATACTGAACTCAAGTTGGCCAAATGAGCTGGAGTAAGTGCCTAGTGTAGTCCGCGTACGGAAATCGTGCACTTACACGTATCACGAGGCCATATACACACAATAAAGGCACGTAACCGTATTTTATGTTGAGTACGCATATAAATAGTCTACAGGGAGCAAAACAAGTGTCGAGGCCGAGCCTCATAAAAAATCCCAATGTTTAGGCTAAGTCCTGGCAGACTGGTGGGTGTGGTCATAAATGGGTCGACCCACTAGTGTGACCTACCAATCTGGTCACTAGATATTTTTACCCCACTATAAATAGCATTTATTATCTCTCTTTCACCTTATTTATTGTTTAACACAATAGTTGAGAAAAGTAAAGAAGAGAGAGAAAAAGAAGAAAGAGGAGAGAGGAAGGAAGAAGAAAATGGGGAAGGAGACGATCGTTGTGTGTTGCCGAGGTCAGATCTCTTAAATCCGACATCGGATTTGCGAACCTCATCTTGAGATCTACGATTTGAAGTGAGTAAAGTCCATACTCCTTAAGCCTTTATGAAATCCAAAGTGAAACCCTTCGATTTGGGTAGAAATCCTTTGGATCTTGTTGTGATCTCTTGAGAATGTGAATCTGAGGGTTAATAAAGCTTCTATATGTTGTTTATGAAGGATTTAGAGGAAGACTTGTAAGATTTGTAAAGCTTTTGTTGATCCCTTGAACTAAAGAGAAGGATTTGAGGGTTTGAGGTGTTCTTGATTTGGAGCCTTAGATTTGTGAAAAATGTGGTCGAATCGATCCTTGATGGTTTTCTCAAGATGGGATGAAGAATGGGAGAGAGCAGCAAAACTTTGGCCGTGAGTGGTGGGTGCCTGAAAATGGACGAGACCCACCAATTTAGCACCCGCTGATCCAAGCAGGGTTGCTGGTTCGATAGGCGAGCAAGGACTGGTGGGTACCTTGCCCTTCTGTCTTGGCCCGTCGATTTAGGCAGTGCTTCTGGTCTGACAGACGAGCAAGGACTGGTGGGTGCCTTGCCCACAGATTGACCTACTAATCCGACTTCTGGAATTTCAATTGGACCCAAATTGTCAGGTCTCTTGTGATTCTAAACACATTGAAAACATCAAACCTCACTGGTTATGACTATAAAGGGGAGGTATACTAAACCTAACTCTTTTATGATAGGTTGCACTGGAACTCACGCCATTGCACACCGGATCTACCTCATACCAATAGTGATCATCGTACACAAATAGGTAAGTGGGAAGAGAACATTGCATCATGTCATTCTAGTTGTAGAGTAGTCATGCCATCATTTATTATTGCGTAGACTAGTCATCTATGAATGCTATTGTATGCATTGACTTGTACATTATAAAATTCAATTATGATTTAACATATTTATATCTTTAATTGTTAAATGCTTGTTCTTGTTCCGTGATGTGAGATGAGTGAATATAACTATTGATTTTGATGCTTGTTAGATTAGATGTCATATTCGGCTTGGACACGAATGCATTGGCGGCCTGTGGTATGGGACGTTGTAGCACAATGTAGTCGTATTATCTTACATAAGAACATGCAGTTAGGATTGACACATCACTGTGCTACGACTCTTCCCAGCAGGGGTTTAGGTGTTGGGTATATCATGTCGGTAATTTCAATGATATAACAGAGGGTTAATCGTACTACTTTTACATTAATGTAGGGTAAGACCCATTTTACTTTAATGCAGGGCAAGACTCATTTTACTTTTCAGTATCAATGGCTGGCCTTCTCCGGCAACCCTATGGGCGTATCGCGGGATGGGATTTAAAACTTGGAGCTGGGGCATACTCGCATAGTGGTTGCGAGTAGAACATAACCTATGACTTAAAATTGTTCTCTAGGTGGATTAAGAAAATAAAATGAACTGCACGCATATAGGTTCATTTGTATTGTACATACTTGTGTGGTCTTTCTTTTAACTTACTAGGCTAGTGAACTCATCCCACATGTACACACCATTTTAGATAATCTTGCAAGATATCCGACTGAGGAGCTAGAGCAGGGACCAACTGTGGAGTTTTTAATCGAGGACTGGTAAGTATCTGAAGATCTTGGGCACGGGGCTGAGTGCCCATGCGATAGCTGTGTTGCAGGTCAGCAACATTGATATCATATTGAGATTCTTTTTGATTATTTTGAAATGTTACCCCTTTTGTACTCTAAATGTTTCAATTGTATTTATTGTGTATATACTACGCGTACGGGCCCACATGTAAAGATATTATGTAATACAATTTGGATATCAAGAGTATTGAAAAATTTATCGATAAATACATGTAAGACTTCCGTTGATATACAGAATCTTATCGGTTTAGAGTGTGTGTATGTTGTGCTGTGGTTACTATCTCATGTGATCCTGGTAGGTTGTGAGTTAACATGGGTTAACTCAGTCACCAGTAAGGTTCTGTGTGGAACGAGGTGTGACACTCAGGGTTGGGCTCGGCTAAGCCCAAGGCCTCAACTTGCGTGTGTCTCTCTCCTTCTGATGTGAAAATAAATCTTTGCTGATGTTTTGGGAGAAGAAAGAGACAGACATAAGAAGTGCTAACATCGACCACACTCCTAGACAGAAAACAATTAACTTTCCCTATTATATATTGACAAGAGATCGCTGCCTAGTTTCCTAGACCTTGCATCAGCTTGAGGCCAATGAGAGTGTGTAGGGGCATCAACACAGATGAAAATTTTAATTTCAAGGGAGCATGGTGGTAATTTCACTCTCTCCTGTATCTGAGCGTAGGAGCCACATGACTAGGCAATGCTTTTTCCCCCTAGGTTTCTGTCTAGGAGCATAGCATAGCATACGCTAGCGCTCCCTAAATCTCTCTCAGTCTCTCTCCTCCCACAACAAAGGGGTGATATATCATTTCATCTGAGAGGAGAGAAATAGATTCATTAGGGAGGCGTTACTGTACACTACACTCTGCACTCCTAGACAAAGTTCATTTTCCCATATTATAATTAATCTCATGGTAATTAGGGGCGGGGTTGTGTGAAGCTATGAAAGTGTTCCTTCGAGTCTCAGAAATTATGGATTCATGCATATTCTATCTTTAGTAGGTATACATATGTCAAATACAATATAGACTTATATGTAGACTACACAACATTTCTAGTTGGATGTCGTTTCCTTGATAATAAATGGAGAACTCTATACCTATAGGTTTGACTGTCTTTGAAAATGTATCAAAAACAATGACGAGGACATTATCGATTTCATGTAATAGGAACCAGAGTAATAATGATATTCGATTGATAGGTGAACCCTATTCCACTGGTGGAGGAAAGCTTTATTCTTTTTAATTTAGGTGGATAGAATATATTAATTTCCGATTAAAATTGATGATGAGGTTGTGCAATCGCTGCATACCTACATTTAGATTTCCAACAAGTGGCACTGATGGATATAAATCTAGACCATCGAATGTATGCATAAAGAACAACATCTATGGATTTGAGAGTATCATGATTCACTTGTATGACTACCTGATATTGTACATTTACTCTAACATTTTTAACAATTCTGAGTTATTTGAAGATTTTTGTATTAAAATTGGACTTAAAGTGGGCGCATGTTAACAATTGGATGCACCAATACATATGAGAGCATATGTGAATCTTTCCACGAATTTGCACAAGAGGCAAAGCCCATGAATTTCATCTGGCCCTAGAAGTCTATTCTTCATACAAAAGCCATCATTTGTTATTAAAAAAAAAAAAAAATCCCAATGAAAAGAGAGAGAGAGAGAGAGAGAGAGAGAATATAATGAAGAGCAAAAAGAAAAGATAATATTAGAATGATCTTGGTTTGAACGAATAGCACAACCGGATTACACCCAGTGAGTCAGCCCGAGTCAGAATTGCACTGACTTAGGCCAGCACCAGATACATCTCGATCGACGTCAGATGCAGCTTGGCCGACGTAGGCCGATTCTCACATTGTTACGGCCAAAGTTTACTTTGTGCCAACCTTATGATTTTATAAGGATTGTACGGATCTTTGTGCAAAATCTCGATCCTATCACCTCGTTGCCCAAGATTTGTACCTCAACACATTTTAAGACCTTAAGGATACCATAGAAGACCCTAGAATCCTAAATGACAAAGGAATACTTTGTCTTCAATTTGATAGAAATATTTCTTCTCATATATAGTCATATGAACCCTTTCTAGGAAGGAATGAAATCCCACAAGACTTTGGTTACATAAAATCTTCCTTTTATTATAACAAATTTCTTTCTAATAAGGATAGATTATGTCATTTTATATAAGTATTGCATCAAATAACTTTCAACTTCTTAATTTTTAATTTTTTTTATTTTTTTTGGTAATCCTTGAAATATTTTTTTACCCTTACATTGAATGCTGCATTAAATAAGTTTTAGGAATATAACAAGAGGCAATTAAAATAAGGTTACAACTTTTTATTTTTTGGTAGAACTAAGGTTACAACTTTTTATTTTTTTGGTAGAACTAAGGGCCCGTTTGATAACGTTTCAAGAAACGCATTTCTGCCGTTTCTGTTTCCAGAAACGGAAAAAACGGAGTAAAAAGCGTTTGATAAAACTGTTCCGTTTCACTTATTTTCAGAAATAGAAATAGAAATTTTTACTTATTTATGGTTCAAGAAACGACCCAGGCGCCGTTTCTAGAAACGACTTGTGGTCATTCTTTCATTGGTTACTATCGACTTCTAAAAACATGACTTATCAAACACCTTCAATTCCGTTTCTGTTTCTAGAAACGAAAATTTATTTTTCTGCCGTTTCTTGAAACAGAAACGGCAGAAACGTTATCAAACGGGCCCTAAGGTTACAACTTTTTATATATATAGTGTTTTCTGTCCGTGAGAGGCCCCTACGCCCAGACACAAGGGCATGCGCCTTCAGGAAAGGCATAGTGGTCATTGCTCACCCTCTATGTCTTCGGCGTAGAGGCTTCTTGTGGATAGAAAACTTCGTCCCAGACACAGGGCATACACCCCTAGGAAATATATAGAGCGCTATCTGCTTGAATGTGTCTATGTCCAGACATAGAAGATGCGAAAAGACTATGTTGCCCCCATATTGAAGACGCTTCATCACTTTTTCCCATCGGTGTCTGCATGCTAGTGTGTTCCTACGCTAGTAGAGTAGCATTCTCTCACCCATTGTATATATATATATATATATATAGATAGATATAGCAGCATCCCCTGTGTCATGGGCGGGAGGAGAGAGTGTCAGGGGGGGATGTTTTCCCATATAAACATTATCTTCTATCCTACCTCTAAATGTTATTGTAGGAAAAGATATTTGAATATTGAGAGAACACACTTATCTTTAGTTGTTAAGCCTTTCAAATGATCTTTAAACCAAGAACTCTAAGGTATCCTGTAACAAAATATGTTAATAAAATAGATAAGTGATTTGTGAAGCTTGACACTCCCTTCAAGACCATAAACACCCCTAGTGATGCAACTACGTGAATTACATGTAGGCCTCTTAGATGAAACAGCCTAATAGCACCCCTAGTAGTTACACACTCAACAAATAGACACCCCCAAGGACTCCAATAGTGTATTCAAACTAAAGGTAAGCCACTTGAAACAAATTTAGGTTGAGACACTAAAAAACAAGAGTCGAACATGATTTCAATCCTCACAAAAATAATTTCACACACTCATACAAATAACTTGAGTGAACTAGGTCATTGACGAACACAATACCTAGAGGTCCTTTCTATTTATAGAGAAATGGATATTTCTAGAAAAAAATATGAGGACAGGGTCTCTTGAGGAGAGGAAGAGATAAAGTTTGTCAAAGTGAAGAGACAAAGGCTCTTAAGAAATTGAAGTAAAAGAGTCAAAGATGAAGAGACGAAGTCCAAATATGAAAAGACCAAGTGAAGTGAACTTTATGAATAAATAAAAGGTCATGTGAGAATACAAAAAGGATATATGAGAGGGAGGTCATACAAGAAGATGGAAACATGGAAAGATGGACAGAAAAAACCCAAGAAATCAAGAGGTATTTTGAATCTTCAAATAATTTAAATAATGATTTAAAACCCAACAGCAATTACACTAAAGTACTTAACTAAAGACTTTGCCAATTTCAAACAAGACTGTTTGCCACTTTTAAACAAGACTGTTAGACGTGTAAAATTGTCAATCGAGTCATAATAACCCAACTCTCATCATTTCCTCATTTTCTGTTTTCTTCCCCCACACCCCCCCCCCCCCCCCCTTCTTCCCATTCAAAGTTCAAAGTTCAAACTTCAAGCTTTAATTCTAGCTTTAAACCTTGAATTACCTATATAACTTTAAACTTTAAACCTTTATTCATCCATACTTGATATGGTTACATATAAGGACGTGAATTTGTAACCGAAATCGTTTATCAAAATCGAACCAATCCGTTTATACCGAAACCGTAAAACTGTTTAGTAAATGGTGTGGTTATGGTTTCAAGTTTCAGGCCGATTAGCTAAATGGATTGGGTCGGTTTTAACTGCAGAACTCGTTGGTTTCAAACCGAATTGAAACAATTTAAACCGAACCGTTTAAAACCGTTTAAATCGATTCAATTAATCTGTATAACAATTAAATAAAGAAGGGGCAGTAATCCGTATAACAACTAACAATTAAATTAAGTGCCCATCCTGCTTTGGTATGGTTTATTGCAATTCAATTTAAGTTTAGGCTTTAGATCATGAACTTGTAATCCATATATGTTACTATGTTATTATGTTATCATAGATGGAGTGTTTTGGCTGAACCACTTGTCATTTTAATATTTTATGCTGTAGAAGCTTGGATTTAGATGTTGTATGATATTAGTTCTAAATGTTTGAGAATGACCATGTAAAGAAATAGCACTAGATTATCAAATTAAGACATACCATCGTTAATATAAAATCTCTTATTTGTGGTTGCCAATTATTTTTTGATAAGCTTATAATCTTCAGTTTAGAGATGGTTGCAAGTTATAACAAACCGATTGTGAACCATTTTACAAACCGTATGGAATAAATCGAAATCGAAACCGTTTAAAACCTTGAAATCGATATCGTTTAGAAACCATGGAAACCGAAACTGTTTACTAAATGGTCACGGTTTCAGAAAGTGGAATCGTTTAGTAAATGGTGCGGTTATGATTTTAGTTAAATAAATATGAATCGAACCGATTCATACCACTTAAACTGAAACCAAACCGATTAACATCCTTAGTTACATACGAGGAGGTATGTACTATCTTCTACCTAACACCATCTATTCAACCTTACACACAGATCTCATACCCACATATATTATCAGAATCCATCATTATAAGTGGCTCCCACCTTAACAACCACTACCCTTTGACAAGAAAATTACCTTCACCAGATGTTTTGCAATGCCCTGTTGATCCATATGCAATTTATTAAGGGGTTCCCACCTTAACAACCACTACCCTTTGACATGAAAATCAGTTTTACCAGATGATTGTGCAGTGCCCTGTTGATCCACGCTCTGATTTTAACTGAGAAACTAGGAAAAAAATGAGATTTGGACCTTGTGGCCATGATCCATCATGTCCTTTGCATTAAAATCTATGGGCTGTCTCAGACAGAAGGAAGGAAATATCAGAACAATCATATAATGCAAATCTTAATGATTAGTTTTCATTTTAGGTCAACCTTTCTTAACATTGTTGACAACCAACTAAGGACTTTGTTTAGAAAAACCATAGGCCCAAAGCTTCTAGTTTCTAGCAGTAGACAAACGAGCAAAGACACTTACCACTCCACTACACAAAGTCACTGCTTACTGATGATTCAGCTACCTTCGTTTTTTTCAAACCTCAGGACTTGGGGCCGTAAACATTGGATACCTAATTCCCTTCAAACTAAAAAGTCAAAAGGTTCAGATAGAACATTGGATACCTAATTCCGTCGTGTGTAAGGACTAAATGGCAAAACTAAGAGATGGTTTAGGTAGACCAAATGTTGGAGATAGTTTATGTTGAGGGATCGATGTCTTGTATTATGTATTTTGGGTTGTGGGCTACTTTCGAGGGGCGTTAAAAGCCCATAAGTTTAGTATGGGGTAATTTGCGAAATTGTATGTCTTTGTTTACCTATAAATTAGTTAAGGATGGGGCTATTAGTGTTACTGGTAATTCTTTGTGAACAACACAGAGAGACGAGAGGAAGAGAGCTTGTAACCCATTCTCAATTGCAAGTGAAATTTCTCTCATTATCTGTGGACGTAAGCGTTTTGTCCAACCACATACATTCTTGCATTGTGGTTGTGTAATTGTTTATTCTCTGTGTTTTGTTGTGTTTTCTACATTGTATATAAGTTTTTTTTTTCCACAGTTTAGATAGATAAAATATCAAATTTCCAACCCAAATTCAATCATTTAACATAGATCAAATATCAAATTTCCAACCCAAATTCAATCATTTAACACCATTTATTGGCATGCATTCCCATTTCTATCATTAATTGCATCTCTTCTGGTTTTTCAATGCTTTGTTTTTATCATTCCCATGTGAGTAGGTACTTTGGTATTTACTAGGGGGTGCAATAGGGCCGGGTTGGGCTAGGCTTCTTAAAACCCTAGCTCAACCTTGAGTCCACTTAACTAGGTCAAAACCCACCCTCACCCTAACTCAGGGCCACAAAACTTCAACCCATGCCCAATCCTTTAGGGGTCAACCCAATCCTTACCCTCCCTGATTAGCCCTGATTTTTTTAGGATTAGGCCGTGATGACCCTGATTGACCCTAGCCCTGGTTTGCCATCAAGGGTCAGGATGACCTTGATTGACCCTGACCNCAAGTATGTATGTTCATTCAAGGACCAACAAAGAGGGGGAAGCTTCTCCTACCAAAATCGTAGCCTTATTTCACTCAAAATCCATTTTTCTTACTTCCATGGTGTAGGGCTTGAAAAAACGAAGAAGTTGCAACTTGGTTCACCCAAATCCGAGTTAAAATGAGGGAGATATGACCATTTGAAGTTGGAGCAATGAGATAGCCTGAAATAGAATCTTCGTAGGGGTGGCATAGGGTACACCGGCGGCGCGCGCAATAGGGGCGAAATCTGACCGTAGATCTCAGATAAGATCTTATAATCCAAGCCATCTAATTAAACCAACGGACAATAAATCCAAACCGTTAGATTTGAATCTCGATGACATCATCATGACGTAGGCGCTGACATCGTCAGAAGTGTTGTCGATCTATGATTGGTTGCTTTTCCGGATTTTAAGGGAGCTTGTCTCCCACTCACAAAGTGAAAAGGATTATTGACCGTTGGATCCGAATCCTCCATGTTGGCTTTAATATGATTTCATGAGATCATTAAGATTGAAATCGTCTTTATATCTTCTATACACGAGCGAAACACATTAACATACTTTGATAAAGTGTAGCGCCAGTGCATCAAGAATTATGCACCTAACCAATCAAAGCCTACGCGCAAGCATCTATCTCGTCCATATCACAACAAAATCTCAGCAGCCTTTGGATGGGCATCAAGCCTGCGTGGTCGAATCTTGACCATCCATTTCACTTCCCTTTACTCCTCTTTATTACAATCAAGCCCCTGCCTCCATATGTTTCAGTGCTTAAAGACTCCTTGCAACTCAGACCTTCAAAATCTTTAAATTACACAAAAGCCCTTCAAATATCAAAAATAAATTCCAAAAAATCCACCCAACACCGAGAGCAACTGATGGATTTTCGGTTTGGATTTTCAAACCAACTTTACGGAAACACTTATAACTTTTTTCATACGATATCCGATCAAGATGAAATGAAATGCGTTGGAATCGTAACTGGATGCTCTACGACTTTTCAGAACACTCAATCATCTGAATCATCCATATAAAAAGACCAAAATACCCCTACACCTTTCCAATGACATATATTTCTCATACGGAATCGAAACACGATGAAATCAGAACCGTTGGAAAGATTGTATTTTTTTCGTATTGTTACATGTAGAATACTTCCTTTAAAAAATTCATCTTCAATGCCGAAACTGCCCTCGACTGCCACAAATGTCGTAACTTCTTCATACGGTATCGGAATGTGACAAAATCAAATGTACTGGACTAGGTAAATTACAATCTATCTTTTTCATGAAGAACTGATCTTCCAAAAATGTCATTTTCATTATCAAAAATACCCCCGAGCATAAATAGGCCAATTTTACCAGTTTTGACCCAGAAACCCGCACCACCTATTAATGATGTATTAAACCACTCCGTGCATACCAAGATGCTCTGTTATCTCATCGGTGACACTGGACATTGCCATGTCATCATTTTCATCTACGTCACCCAAACAACAATAGCTGCATCCCCTGTGTCATGGGCGGGAGGAGAGAGTGTCAAGGGGGGGATGTTTTCCCATATAAAAATTATCTTCTATCCTAGCTCTAAATGTTATTGTAGGAAAAGATATTTGAATATTGAGAGAACACACTTATCTTTAGTTGTTAAGCCTTTCAAATGATCTTTAAACCAAGAACTCTTAGGTATCCTGTAACAAAATATGTTAATAAAATAGATAAGTGATTTGTGAAGCTTGACACTCCCTTCAAGACCATAAACACCCCTAGTGATGCAACTACATGAATTACATCTAGGCCTCTTAGATGAAACAGCCTAATAGCACCCCTAGTAGTTACACACTCAACAAATAGACACCCCCAAGGACTCCAATAGTGTATTCAAACTAAAGGTAAGCCACTTGAAACAAATTTAGGTTGAGACACTAAAAAATAAGAGTAGAACATGATTTCAATCCTCACAAAAATAATTTCACACACTCATACAAATAACTTGAGTGAACTAGGTCATTGGTGAACACAATACCTAGAGGTCCTTTCTATTTATAGAGAAAGGGAGATTTCTAGAAAAAAATATGAGGACAGGGTCTCTTTAGGAGAGGAAGAGATAAAGTTTGTCAAAGTGAAGAGACAAAGGCTCTTAAGAAATTGAAGTAAAAGAGTCAAAGATGAAGAGACGAAGTCCAAATATGAAAAGACCAAGTTAAGTGAACTTTATAAATAAATAAAAGGTCATGTGAGAATACAAAAAGGATATATGAGAGGGAGGTCATACAAGAAGATGGAAACATGGAAAGATGGACAGATAAAATGAAAAAACCCAAGAAATCAAGAGGTATTTTGAATCTTCAAATAATTTAAATAATGATTTAAATCCCAACAGCAATTACACTAAAGTACTTAACTAAAGACTTTGCCACTTTCAAACAAGACTGTTTGCCACTTTTAAACAAGACTGTTAGACATGTAAAATTGTCAATCGAGTCATAATAACCCAACTCTTATCATTTCCTCATTTGCTGTTTTCTTCCCCCCCTTCCCCCCCCCCACCCCCCCCCCCCCTTTCCCCCTTCCCCCTTCCCCCTTCCCCCTTCCCCCTTCTTCCCATTCAAAGTTCAAACTTCAAGCTTTAATTCTAGCTTTAAACCTTGAATTACCTATATAACTTTAAACTTTAAACCTTTATTCATCTATACTTGATATGGTTACATATAAGGATGTGAATTTGTAACCGAAACCGTTTATCGAAATCGAACCAATCCGTTTACATCGAAACCGTAAAACTGGTTAGTAAATGGTGTGGTTATGGTTTCAAGTTTCAGGCCGATTAGCTAAACGGATTGGGTCGGTTTTAACTGCAGAACCCGTTGGTTTCAAACTGAATTAAAACCATTTAAACCGAACCGTTTAAACCGATTCAATTAATCCCTATAACAATTAAATAAAGAAGGGGCAGTAATCCGTATAACAATTAACAATTAAATTAAGTGCCCATCCTGCTTTGGTATGATTTATTGCAATTCAATTCAAGTTTAGGCTTTAGATCATGAACTTGTAATCCATATATATTACTATGTTATTATGTTATCATAGATGGAGTGTTTTGACTGAACCACTTGTCATTTTAATATTTTATGCTGTAGAAGGTTGGATTTGGATGTTGTATGATATTAGTTCTATGAGAATGGCCATGCAAAGAAATAGCACTAGATTATTAAATTAAGACATACCATCATTAATATAAAATCTCTTATTTGTGGTTGCCAATTATTTTTTGATAAGCTTATGATATTCACTTTAGAGATGGTTGCAAGTTATAACAAACCGATTGTGAACCATTTAACAAACCGTATGGAATAAATTGAAATCGAAACCGTTTAAAACCGTAAAATCGACACCATTTAGAAACTGTGGAAACCGAAACTGTTTACTAAACGGTCACGGTTTCAGAAAGTGGAACCGTTTAGTAAATGGTGCGATTATGATTTTAATCAAATAAATATGAATCGAACCGATCCATACCTCTTAAACCGAAACCAAACCAATTAACACCCTTAGTTACATACGAGGTATGTAGTATCTTCTACCTAACCCCATCTATTCAACCTTACACACAGATCTCATACCCACATATATTATCAGATTCCATCATAAGTGGCTCCCACCTTAACAACCACTACGCTTTGACAAGAAAATTACCTTCACCAGATGTTTTGCAATGCCCTGTTGATCCATATGCAATTTATTAAGGGGTTCCCACCTTAACAACCACTACCCTTTGACATGAAAATCAGTTTTACCAGATGATTGTGCAGTGCCCTGTTGATCCACGCTCTGATTTTAACTGAGAAACTAGAAAAAAATGAGATTTGGACCATGTGGCCATGATCCATCATGTCCTTTGCATTAAAATCTATGGGCTGTCTCAGACAGAAGGAAGGAAATATCAGAACAATCATATAATGCAAATCTTAATGATTAGTTTTCATTTTAGGTCAACCTTTCTTAACATTGTTGACAACCAAGTAAGGACTTTGTTTAGAAAAACCATAGGCCCAAAGCTTCTAGTTTCTAGCAGTAGACAAACGAGCAAAGACACTTACCACTCCACTACACAAAGTCACTGCTTACTGATGATTCAGCTACCTTCGTTTTTTTCAAACCTCAGGACTTGAGGCCGTAAACATTGGATACCTAATTCCCTTCAAACTAAAAAGTCAAAAGGTTCAGATAGAACATTGGATACCTAATTCCGTCGTGTGTAAGGACTAAATGGCAAAACTAAGAGATGGTTTAGGTAGACCAAATGTTGGAGATAGTTTATGTTGAGGGATTGATGTCTTGTATTATGTATTTTGGGTTGTGGGCTACTTTCGAGGGGCGTTAAAAGCCCATAAGTTTAGTATGGGGTCATTTGCAAAATTGTGTGTCTTTGTTTCCCTATAAATTAGTTAAGGATGGGGCTATTAGTGTTACTGGTAATTCTTTGTGAACAACACAGAGAGACGAGAGGAAGAGAGCTTGTAACCCATTCTCAATTGCAAGTGAAATTTCTCTCATTATCTGTGGACGTAAGCGTTTTGTCCAACCACATACATTCTTGCATTGTGGTTGTGTAATTGTTTATTCTCTGTGTTTTGTTGTGTTTTCTACATTGTATATAAGTTTTTTTTTTCCACAGTTTAGATAGATAAAATATCAAATTTCCAACCCAAATTCAATCATTTAACATAGATCAAATATCAAATTTCCAACCCAAATTCAATAATTTAACACCATTTATTGGCATGCATTCCCATTTCTATCATTAATTGTATCTCTTCTGGTTTTTCAATGCTTTGTTTTTATCATTCCCATGTGAGTAGGTACTTTGGTATTTACTAGGGGTGCAATAGGGCCGGGTTGGGCTAGGCTTCTTAAAACCCTAGCTCAACCTTGAGTCCGCTTAACTAGGTCAAAACCCACCCTCACCCTAACTCAGGGCGCAAAACTTCAACCCATGCCCAATCCTTTAGGGGTCAGCCCAATCCTTACCCGCCCTGATTAGCCCTGATTTTTTTAGGGTCAGGCCGTGATGACCCTGATTGACCCTAGCCCTGGTTTGCCATCAAGGGTCAGGATGACCTTGATTGACCCTGACCCTAAACTTGATTTGCCATCAAGGGCCAAGTATACCCTAATTTTTTTTTTAAGAGAGTTTTTTTTTTGGGTAAAAAAACAAGAGAGATCTATGAGAAGATATATTAAGGGTTTGAGGTGTCAATGACTCAATGTCAAACAATAACTAAAATTAGGTTAATATTAGGGTCACAACCATAGTCAACATCAGGGGCAAAAATCAGGGTTGGGTCAGGCCAAAACCAAGGCCAAAAGTCAGGGTAAAAATATCAAGGCCAGTTTCAGGGTGGGTTGGGTGGACCAAAGACATCAACCTTTACCCGCCTTGACCTTGACTTAAGCTCAGAAATTTCAGGGTCACACTGGCTCTCAGGGTCAAAATTTTCGGGTCGATACTTGTTCAGGATCAGGGCAGGTTTGGATAGTAACTTGCACCCCTAGTATTTACACATGTCCATAAGTTTCAGCCCAATCTAATCTACCATGTTCAAAAAATAGACAACCGATTATGGATTTATGGGTTGTTTATGTGGACTGCAAACAAGAAAATCATCTTTCATTATTATAAGCCATCTTTCATTAAATAAAGAAAAAACTGCTTAGAAGGCTATGATTATGATAACGATGGACGTGTGGTGTTGTGCATTGTAAAGGAACTATCTTCTTCAAACTCCCAATTATAAAATAGGAAGGAGGAACGCCGTCCGTCTAGCTTTCCCACGACCAGACACAACCCTTTTTTTTTTTTTTTCCAAGGGACAATGGCATCTTTCCACAGCACCCTTAGACATAGGGATTGTGTGTGAGGGAACACAAGACGGACACAGACAGCATTCTTTCTCACATAAAATATACAAATCTTGTGATTAGTAGAGAAGTATGGTCCGCCCTGGGTTTGGAAAGTGAACGTGAGAATCAGATCCACAACCCTAGTACAGAGGAAGGTTAGTTTCCTTTTCCGTGAATGGTTAATGTGAATGCCCAAGCGAGTCTAGGAGCAATGTTCCTCACTTGATAGAGCCCACCGTGGTCTCTAAAATGGAAAAATCAATATAAAACTGAGATGGTCAGTGAGGGCTTTAAGAGTGAATATTTTTATTTTTTAATTTCGAATCTATCTCATGATAAGAATTATATAATGGATGAGATATACCCAAGCAGATCTGGAGACAATATATTCAAGGAAACAACAAAAACCACCCACAACCAGAGATTTCAAAGGTTCTTCTAGCCTCTAGGCAACAAATCTAGGCATGCCTACATACAAGTACACAACAATAATAACCATATCCAAAATTTTATCCCAACTTAATGACATCAGCTATTTGGAGATTTCAAACAAAGACAACCATGAGAATCCATACAAAAAGATTTAAAGGTTATGGCTAATTATAATAATTATCGATTGACAACCTGACACACCACTATAAATCAGTTATGACTTGCAACAATAAACTATAATAAGATACTGACTGTCTTCCTGACGTACCATATTTCTCGGTTTCATGCGAAGAAATGCCGAGTGAGCTCTAAGTGCAAGGACCATGAGATTTGGCTTGCACATATAGGGGAGTATTAATGTATACATTGATGCTGCCCATCACTAACAATTCAAGCTTTTAGGTGAAACGGTAGTGAACAACACCAATTTCGAAATCATGGCTAGCCTGTTCAAACCATCAACCACATAAAAATAAAAAAAAGGCATGCCTCCCCGTGATTCAACTAAGTTCTACAATGTTGATTGACTGGTTGAGTTGAGCTCAGTTATGCAGCAGCTATTCTGCAACAGAAACAGCCTTACAAATGTGCCCATTATGTATCTCAAGGTTTCTCTGGTTAGAAGTGAAGGGAAGTTGAATTTATTGCTAAAAGTGGAGTAAAATGAAACAAAAGAAAAAGGAAGAAATTCAATTAAGTGTTTGGTTGGAAATAAGGTGATTGAAGAGTGGGAAGGGGAGTTGATTTTACTTCCCTTCTAATCCGACGGTCACGATGCAGTTTGCAAAAGTGTGTGCTTGAGTGTTTTTTTTTTTTTTTGGGGGGGGGGGGGGGTGGGGTGAGGGGGGATCTATTTTGGCTCACCACAATGATACAATGATAGCTAAAAATGAAACACTATTGCATTACTCATTATTGTTGCATGTACACATCAGAGGAGCCTATTTGAAATTAGACCTAGATATATATTTTATGATTGCTGTGAGGACAGGTAGGAAGAGAGGATATTTCGAATTAAAATGTGACTGATCCCTGCCTCATCCAAACTGTAGCTGACCACTTCTCTCCTCCCACTACTTCGCATCCTCCATGTTGGCTATACAGATCTCCCTCTCCATCTAGCCCCTGAAAAACACAAACAGAATCAAACTTGGACCCTAAAAAATGTTAAAAGCTCTTTCTATGTCCGTAAGAACAACTTGTCTTTTACCAGTGACAGTTTGAAATACAAGGGAAAAGGTGCAAGCCTCAAATCTGACACCCAAAATCAACAGTTTTGGATTTGTTCAGTTTGGCATGTAAAATGGCAGAAATCAGTTTATGCAAACTGCAGTCCTGATTATACCATCCCATAGCTGCATCCATTTTTACTGCATACGACTGTCCATATTTAACTAATACAAACAATTTTTTCTGAGATGTTTTTCCAAGCATGTACATGAATTCAATGAATCAGGGAAGAATCTATGTTCCGGTGTTGCACATGGAACCACATCATGAGGGAACATTTGAATAATGCCATGGATGACAGATTGACAGGTATGGTTCATGTAGATCCAAACCTGTCTGCAATTCTAGGAGGCCACTCGAAAAAATGCAGCACTCATCAATTTGATTAATTCAACTAAGCTGCTAACTCAGACAGGCCATCAGCATGGAAAAAAAAAGGGTTTTGTGGGGGGGGGGGACAGTGCACAAGGCTCCCTCAATTGCGGGGGCTGGGGAGGGCCATAATGCACACAACCTTACCCCACTTTGCAGAGAGGCTGTTTCTGACTTCAACTTACCACTAGGTCGCAAGAGCAACCTTACTGATGTACCGAGGTCCACCCTCTGGAATGTTAAGAAATGAGAACTCTTATCTTCTGAATGTTGTCACTTTGGCGCATATGTAGAATGCACCCTGGCAAATCAACGTCAATCTATTGCCTGGGATCATCAGTCATTCTAAATTTTGTAGTAGTACATCCACCAAGGGTATGATACATATTTACAGCTATGAATATGCTACTACCAAAATCCCAAACTACTTGATCAGTTTGCTTATGCATCTAGTCATATTTTCTACAATTTTAACAGTGAATTTTGGGAAGAGGGTCAAACCTCATTATTAACTTGAATTTAATTAGATAGAAAAAGGAAGAATAAAGAAAACAAACCGTGTTCCAGAACAGCACTGCATTTCCTTTGATTGGTTTTACACACAACCCTGTCACTGTCTTTTCCCCACAGGTACATTCCCCAGATCCAGCCTGTGATAATTTGTAATTTTTAAGCATACATAGAATGAACACCCAAAATGACCCTCTAAAATATAAGAAAAATCTCAACCCCCTCCCCCCAGGAAACACACACGGAGGAGCTAGGAAAAAACAAATTAATGTGCTCTTTCTGCATGGATGACAGGCCTAATAGAAAGTATGATGTGCCACAATCCTATTACATGCTGCTAACGTGTCAATTAGCAAGCAACAAATTTACACTTTATACACAGTTTCACACAAGCATACTGGCAAATTCTGCGCAGGATAACATTGTTAACTTCATCTGAAATATAATCCCCTTCAGAAAGTTTTGAACAATGCAAACACATTCTGTGTGGTAGATTTTGTCATTGAAGAAGAAGATATCCAGAAAGGAAGGGTAACCATATTGTGTCTTCATTCAATGACAGAATCACTAAAGCATCCATAGACAAGCACATACACGAGTTGGTGCAGACAAGCACATACACAAGAGTTGGTGCTTGTCCCAATCACTCCAATAAATTATCGAAGGAAAGACAATAATTCAAGATGACATTAGTAGAATTCATGGCCAGAAAGCAGTTTCTGATGGCCACATATAAATCGAGTATGATGATTAATCGGGAAACCAATACTACATCTTATGTTGTTACTTTAAATGAAATAAGTACACATATAAACAATACCCATGCATAGATGAGTACCATGGATTTATGCTGGTAATTGGATTTGGATCACAGCCTTAAGAGTGTGCTTATTGCAGAGACACTTCATGTCAAAACTCTTGTGTACAGTTTGATACCAGTAACTGCATTTAACTGTGCATTTAAACTTGAAGCAGAGAACCAGTATATAGGAAAGCCAAACAAACACTAGGAGACTCGTCAAAATTTTATTGAAGAGTACTAACATAGCATGCAAGGATTTGAGAATGGCCAGGAGATAGTGGCTCCAATAAGAAAAACAGAAAGTCAAAAATCATTTCAGCTAACAAAATAAAGCCTTTACGACACTCACTCGAGAAGTCCACCGTCAAGATCTTCTTTAAGTCGCTTATTTACTAATGTTCTATACACCAATGGGTGGGGGGACGTCAGTTTGAAACATCTGCTATGATAACTAGATCTTTATAATTTGAAGTTTCCTAATATTTTCCCATCATCAGCTATGTTATGCTTATTTTTTGTATACATATAAATACTTTTAACTGAAAATTTGAAGAACAATATGCAACCAAACCATTTTTCAGGCCTATATCTGCGGCATAACTCATATAAAATAATTAGTTCTAGCTGTTATTAATTCAATAATTATGATACTTTCTATAATATTTTAATCATTTGAGAAAATAATGGTAAGTTGGCACCTTGGCCGACTTTCTCATGTTTCGGAAGGTATATGCCTATAGCCTGGGTAAGGATACTGAAGAGGACTAGTGAGAGAAAGAAAAGAGGAGGTGGTGTGTGCAGTGTGGGACCCACTGAGACTGGTTTCCCACTCTGTTTTCTCTCAGCAGTCCTTTACAGTGACTGGAGAGGAGCCATTCCCATGAACCAAAATAATGAACATTGATAAGGCCATACATACCAGGTTCCAATCATAAATCAAAATTACCACCACAATATTTCCATAACCGTACTCTAGTAAGATTTAGTTGAGAATAAGAGATTTAGAGAATGATTTGACTTGTCAGTAATGACAGAGGTCTTTCGTATTTATAAGAGGATTACAATAGATCAAATAAGGGAAGTAGGGTAACGCTGACTAAGTATCCTATCTACAAGATTAACTACGGTAAATAGTAAAAAATAAAACTTAACCAAGGTAAGAATAAAACTAACTACGGTCATCTCAACACTCCCCCTCAAGTTGGTGCAAATATATCATACATGCCCAAATTGGAGACTAGAGGATGAAATGCCTTACAGTGAACAGCCTTGGTAGACACATCAGCTAACTGATTTGTAGTACTAACAAAGGGAATGCAAACATTACCTTGGTCAAGCTTCTCTTTGATGAAATGTCTATCAATCTCAATATACTTGGTCCTATCATGCTGAACAAAGTTGTGAGCGATGCTGCTGGCTGCCTTGTTATCACAATACAGACGCATAGGACCTTCAACATTAACTCGGAGATCACTCAGTAGGCAGGCTCTTGAGCTAAACCAACTCACAAATCCCTTGGGCCATTGCGTGATACTCAGCTTCAGCACTAGACCGAGATACCACAAATTGTTTCTTGCTACACCAAGTAACAAGTTTCACTCCAAGGAAAGTGCAATACCCAGAGTTAGATCGATGATCATCAATCGATACAGCCTAGTCAGCATCAGTAAATGCCTCAATCTTCAAGTGCCCCCTGATTAGAATACAAGATACCCTTTCTAAGAGCGGATTTCAAGGTGAGGTGTCCTGGGATCATGAAGAAAATGGCTAACAATACCCACAACAATACCGGTACACAGCATCAAGGTGAGGTGTCCTGGGTTCATGAAGAAAATGGCTAACAATACCCACAACATAAGCAATATCAGGCCTGGTGTGGGACAGGTAGATCAGAAGGCCAACAAGTCTTTGGTACTGCTCTTTATCAACAGAGTCACCCACTGCACTGCTTAGCTGGTGACTGACCTCCATAGGGGCATTCGTAGGCTTGCACCCAAGCATACCTATCTCACTAAGGAGATCCAAAACATACTTCTTTCGGGAAATGAAGATACCTCTCTTAGATCTGGCCGCTTCAATCCTAAGGAAATATGGAAGGGGTCCTAGATCCTAAGTCTCGAACTCTGCTGCTAGTAAGGCCTTAAGGTTGGAGATCTCCTCATCATTGTTACCAGTAACTACAATATCGTCAACATAGACAATCAGAGCAGTGACTTAGTTACCTTTCGCCTTTGTGAACAAGGTGTGATCAGCTTGACTCTGTCTATATTCATAGCTTATCATAGCTTTCATGAACTGGCCAAAGCATGTCCTAGGAGACTACTGGAGGTAGTACAACGAATTCTTCAACTTGCAGACACGTTCAGCACTAGAAGGAGTGGTAAAGCCAGGAGGAACATCTATATAAATTTCCTCCTCAACATCTCCATTCAAGAACGCATTCTTGACATCCAGTTGTTGGAGATTTCATCCCAGATTTGTAGTAATAGATAGCAATGCCCTAATATAGTTCATCTATACAGCTGGGGCAAAGGTTTCCTGGTAATCAATCCCATAGGTTTGGGTAAAGCCCTTATCCACCAATCGTACCTTGTACCGCTCAACTATCCCATCAGCCTTCTGTTAGGCCGTAAACACCCACTTGCACCCAACTAATTTCTTTCCCTGAAGAGGAAGAACAAGTTCCCAGGTACCATTTTTTTCCAATGCCAGTATTTCCTCAACTATTGTAGCTTTCCACTTTTGATCATTTATGGCTTCCTTCCAACCCTATGGAGTAGACACAAAAAACAACGAAAAAACAAAGGCCCTATAGGATGGGGAAAAGATGCATAGGAAACAAAATTGGAGATGGGTCTTTGGTATAGGAACGAACTCCTTTTCTAACCGCGATAGGAAGATCGTCCACTGTAGGAGCAAGAGGTATAATATCAAGTATGGGAGGCTATGAAGAAGTAACAGGTACAATATCAAGTATGGGAGAAGTATTACCTGATACTGGTGGATCCGATGGAGGTGCTTTAGAAGGGTATGGCCGGTTACCAGTGGTGTCTTTCTCCTTGGACCTTCAATTGTAAATGATCACATCTCTTACAGGATGATTTGGTGGCTCCCCCTGAGCGGGAGGCATACCTTGAATAGGAGACGTATCAATAAAAAAGGGAGGCTCTTCCTCAAGACTCTCCCCTGAAGAAGTGTCATGAAACACACCTCAGACTTATAAAAAGTGACATCCATGGTGATATACAGACGACGAGTAAGAGGGTGATAGCACTTATACCCCTTTTGAGAAGCAGAGTAACTAAGGAAAACACACTTTAGAGCCCGAGGATCAAGTTTAGACCTTGAAGTAGAGGAATTATGGGCAAAACAAACACATCCAAATAGCCGAGGAGGAAGACTAGAAACAATTGTAGGATCAACGAGAAAAAAAATAAGGGGCTTAAAGTTAAGTACACTGGAGGGCACCCGATTAATAAGGTGGACAACAGTAAGAACGACATCGCCCTAAAGATATTTAGAAACACTAGTAGCAAACATTAAAGCCCGAGCAACATCAATGAGATGACGATTCTTGCATTATGGAATCCCATTTTGTTCAGGGGTCCTAACACAAGACGTTTGGGAGAGAATGCCCTGAGAATTAAGGTATTCTTGAAACTCCCCATCTATATACTCAGTGCCATTATCACTACGAAGGGCTCGTATAGTGCCATCAAACTGGGTATGAAGCATGGCATGGAAAGATTTAAAACAAGAGAAAGCATTAGACTTACTATGCAACAAATATACCCATGTTAGACGAGTACAATTATCAATAAAAGTAATAAACCAATGAAAGCCATTCCAATCAATTGTCTGAGAAGGACCTCATAAATTTGAATGAATAATAGAAAAAGGAATATCACTTTTATTTTCAGTAGGAAAGTAAGAGGTGCATGTATTAGCAAACTTATATTCATCACACTTTAGTTGGTCCAAACCACAATGTTTAACTAAAGTAGGAAACATGCGACATAAAATATGAAAAAAAGGATGTCCCAGACGATGGTGCCACTGGTGGAGTTGAGAGAGAGAGAGTTGTCAGAAGGGAGAGTATGCACTGCCACAGGAGGCACAACTGGTGGGGAATCCAAGTAGTAGAGCCCATCACGGACCTAACCATACCTAATCGTTGCACCCGTCACCAGATCCTAAAAAAGTAGTGGGTAGAAAAAAAGTGAACAGAACAATTCAACTCCTTAGTTAAGCGATAGATGGAAACAAGGTTAGCACATAATTTAGGGACATGCAATACAGATGGAAGAGAAACTATAGAGGTACAAGAAACAAAACCTTTACGAGAAATGGGGGACAAGGAAGCGTCAGCCACACATACCTTATCCCGATCAGAACAAGGAATCTAGGTATGGAAGACCTCAGAGCTACTTGTCATGTGATCGGTAGCACCCGAATCAAGTAACTACATAGGAGAATGAGAAGAAGAAACAAGGAAACTACTTGTTTCAGCAAGGTTGGACACAGGTGAAGGAGCAGGAGAAGTGCTTAATTGTATCATTAGTTGCTTGAGGGCAGCCATTTGATCCAGAGAGAACGGTGCAGTACTGGAGGCATTGTCAATAGACTTAGACAGATGGGCCTGGGGGCCTTGTTTTCCAGTTTAGCTATTACGCCCACCCTTGGGATGACCATGAAGCTTCTAGCATATTTCCCAAGTATGTCGAGGGCAACCACAATAATCACACTGAACAGTTTTCCGAGGAGGCGTAGAACCCATAGATGGGGTTTCTGCAGTTGGAGTAGCCAATACTGTAGACTGGGTAGGAACTGTAGAGGGTAGCATAACAGAGCGACAATGATCCTCAGATAGAGCCAAGTTATATGCCTGGAGAAGAGTAGAAAAAGTCTCACGACTCTGTACCCTGATTTGATCATATTCGGGGTTGAGACATGTCAGAAAGTTGTATACCCTTTCTATTTCAGGCTCCGTCTGAAGTGTACCAGCATTAGTAGGGCAGGCCATAGAGACTGGATAATAGAAATCCAACTGTTGCCAGAGGCTGTATAAGGTGGAATAATATGCAAAGAGAACCCTTTTGAGTGGTGGAACGAACAGTACGCCGAATCTCATAGATTTGTGCATAGTTCCCTCCCTGAGAATAGATTTGCTTCACTGCATCCCAGAGATTCTTAGCAGAGCTGAATAAGACAAAGCTTAGACTAATAGTAAGGTGTATAGAAGTTATTAGAGAGGACATAATAATGGCATCATTGGCTAACCAGATGTCAGCAGCGGTAGGATCAGTCGATTGAGGAGTGTCTCCAGTGAGAAAACTAGAGAAGTTGGTCCCACGAATAGTACGAAAACAGGCACAAGACCACGTGAGGTAGTTCTAACCTTTAAGTTTAATGGGTCCAGGACGAAGAGTGGTTTAAGTAGTTGAACAACGTCCATCAGGGGCTTTAGTAGGTACCACAATATCCTTGACATCATTACTTAGAGTAGTTATAGCTCAACGGAGAGAGAAAGCACACAGGGAAAGAGAGCACGACAGCAACAGGTGCAAGCACAAGCAGGTGCAGGCGAGCACAACGAAAGGCAGGCAGCATAGGCGAGAAGGCAGCGACAGCAGGGGATGGCAGCAGCAGGTAGGTGCAGTGCAGCCAGGCGATGGGAACAGCAGCGTGAGAGGCGTAGCAAAGGCAGTGATAAAAGGAGCAACAACGTTGGTAGGCAACGGCGAGGCACAAGAAGCAGCGGGGTGCAGATAGCGACAAGGTGCAGGGAGTCGGTGGCAGCGGATGTACGCGTGATGAGTTAAGGTTAGGTTTGCATGGAACGGGGTTTAGTCCACCATGCTAGACTAGGAGACGAGGGCTCCCAAGGGTGGAGAAGAAAAAAAAAAAAAAGGAAAAAGTACTTCTAGGGGTTTTGGCTCTGATACGAATTTGAGAATCAGAGATTTAGAGAATGATTTGACTTGTTAGTAATGATAGAGGTTTTTTCTTATTTATAAGAAGATTAGAATAGATCAAATAAGGGAAGTAGGTTAACGTTGACTAAGCGTCCCTATCTCTAAGATACGCTGACTAAACGTCCCTATCTACAAGATTTACTATGGTAAATAGTAAAAAATAAAATTAAACAAGGTAAGAAGAATAAAACTAACTACGGTCATCTCAACAGATTTTCTATTGGTAAATTTCAGTAGAAATATGTCCATATGTACCATGACATTATCTAACATTGTGTCATTATTTGCATTTGTCAGAGGTATATTTCCCTACTGCGTGTTTCTTGTATTCTTGTTTTGAGGAGGCAGTCATCATTTAATGATTTTTTCCCCATCTCTTATATTCTTTTCCATTTTTCATCTCTTTCTCTGGCCACCATTCTAGACAAAGCTAGGTATCTCCCTGCATAAGTCACGCTCTCTTTAGCATTTAATGGTCTTTCTAGGCCCATCATTTCAAAACCCATTGCTTATTCATCATCCTTCTTATTTTAAAATGCTTATGGCTACAGAATTCCCCATCCCTTCCCCTTTAAACAAGTAAAAGGGTGAGGACCAATATAAACTGTCCATCATAAAGGGGACCCTTGAATTGGTCATTCACATGGTATTCAAAATCCATATCTGCTCTATGGCTTACTGTGTATTGACTCTTACCCTAGGCTGCAGAGATGAATGTTATGACAATGGCTATATGATTTAGAGAATTACATTTTTAAATATTTCTAGATATTTTATATGTTTGCTGTCAGAAAAGGCCAATGCCAACATGTATGTTAACACATATGATTCTGATGTAGTACATGGAAAATATAAATATAAAAGTTATTAATCAAATATAAATATACAGTATTAGCTTGAAAAAGGTTCTAGACTAAACCATTTTTTTTTTTCTTTTTGAAAATTTAAGTTCATTAGAAGCTTTTGATATGAAGATGCAGATGCTCAGAATCTCAGCAACTTCCTAGAGTTTAATTGACACAGTGGAGTTCCACACCAACTTGAGAATCCGTGTAGTGGAGAATGATGCGGCTTGACAGATATGTCAAAGACCATTTTTATTTATAAAATAGATCTGTAGTAACAAATACGGTAAGTACCACAAAGCTAGGTAGTACATGTACACACATATATGATGTGGTGTACTTCTCATATCCTTAACACTCCCCCTCAAGTTGGTGCATAGTTATCTTTCATGCCCAACTTGCATACAATAGGATGATACACTTTTTCAAGTTATACAATAGGATGATACACTTTTTCAAGTTAAAACCTTCGTAAAAACATCAGCTAGCGGATTTTCAGATGTGACAAACGGAATACAAATGGGGAGCCTTGTTTAAGCTTCTTTTTGATGAAGTGTTTGTCTATCTCAATATTCTTAGTTCTGTTATGATGAATTGGATTATGAGCTATATGCTCTGATACCATGTTCGCTACCGTTTCACCTAAAATTGACTGTTAGAGAAGGGCAGCATCAATGTATACATCAACACTTACTGCCGAAGAAAGAAGAAAACCAAAGAGGCTGTAGTGCCTAATGACTTTAAGGAAGATGGGCTTCTTTAAGCCTGCTGGCATGGGCCTTTAAGTTAGTGAGGTTTTCTAGCCCTAGGCATGGGCTTAGCTTTGGTTGTTTATTCTTTTATTTTAAAGACTCATTACCTAGCATAATGGGTTTCCTTCTTGTGTTATGTTTCCTATTGGCCATGCAAGCGTAGCTCGATAGTATTCTTACATAGCTAGGGACTCATTCTTTTTTTATATCAAATCTTGTAGCCTATTCTACGCAACCAACAAATTATTCAATGAAAATGGCTATTGCCATGTTGCTGATGTGCAAAGAGCTGCTGTGAGACTCAGTTGAGAGTGAGAAACTCTTTGGATTGGTGGGATTCTGATCTGGACCTATTGATATGAAATAAAAGTTCTTATCCTCTTCTCTATTTACTGTTTTCTTCCCCCAAGTGTTATTTCATCCATTGTTATTGGTGTTTGCTGAGATTTATCTAACTAGGGTCTGCAAGGGTTCATCATCAGTTTTATTGCTGTTTGTAATCTGTTCATACTGGGGGTTAAAACACAGCCAAGGACCACCACCAAAGAGCCGGCAGCAGCCCTGTTTGGGCCCCTTTTGGCTGGGGTCGACTTACATTATTGGGAGGAAACTGACCAGCAGATTATCTCCTCAATTTGAGGCAATAAAGATCCCATCCTTAGTGACATTCGACCAGGATGTCAGACCTGATCAGGTCTGCTGCTGATCTTCTGATACAAAAGTTCACCCAAAATCTGAGTTTTGGATTTGATACTATAATCTGAATGTCAAAACATCGTAGTACTTTGGGGTTTACTTATTCTAATAGTTTATGAACATTGGCCAGAACCTGACCTTCATCATATAAGGTTGACTCTGACCCTATTGTTGATCTAAATTCTGTGATAGTGTTTTCTTGAGATCCTGTTAAAAGGGGTGCGAATTCTGAAGTTAGGGTTCATCTATCTACCTCCACCGTTATTGCTTTGAGTCTATGCAATTAATCTAACTGTTATCTTCCAAGGACCACAGAAATCGAACTTCATTTTTTGTTGAAGCAAGTAGTCATCATTAGAATATTTTATAACACCAAGCAAGCAGTTCGTTGTCAATTAAATCCCCCAAACAGAGTTTTCCTCACACCACCAACTCATCCTTATCCCAACTAAATGGGGTCGGCTACATAGATCCAATCAAGGCAGCAAAAGAAAAAAAATACATAAACAAGGGAAAAACTCACTTAAAAGGGGTCAGCTACATGAATTCTAGCCCTCCAATCGGATCTATTCGAGGTCATAGTTGGGACAAAACCTAAACTATACATGTCTCTCCTCAATAATTCCCCTATGGTCATTTTAGTCCTGCCCCTAGCTCTTTTAGCTCTCCTTCAATTTAAATAAAATCACTCCTCCTTACTAGCGCATCCCCAGGCCTCCATTGAACATCCCCACCCCCCCAAAAAAAAAAAAAAAAGAAAAAAAGAAAAAGGGAAACTATACATAAATTAAAATATACTAACCAGAGGAAAGTATGTTTCCCCTCCCTCGACATCATCAGTCAAATACATGAGCATGGTTGCAATTCGTTGACCTCCACGCTGCACGTTAAACTGGATTGAAAAGATTTGCAGGTATTTAGAAGCATAATTCCAAGGGAAGACTAAAAGATGATCAAATGTTACAGATGGAAAGTAAGTTTTACAAATAGTTAAACAGTTAGAGAAAGCAACTTACGGGGTCTGAAAAAAAATCATAATGTGGCTGGTAAAACTGATTCTTTTCATACCTGTGCTTCTTCAGATGTTAGCCTCGATAATAGAGCAAATTAGTCATTGTGTTCATAGGAAGTATCTTAAAAGAAATATGTTAGAACCTCCACCTTAAAACTTGGATGTGCTCTCCGTTCTCTTCAGGTATTTGTGAGTAAATAGAAATACGTCTCTCAATTGCCTGAATGCACAGAAAACGCAAAAGGAACTAATCAATGGAAGTTCTTCAATCATCTTTGTCAATAAAATAATAAATGAATAAAATAAGGCAATTACATGAGTGACACTTTAGGATGCTATTCAAACCTCTCAATAACTCTGGAGCTATTTTGATCAACTTGGAAGCAGAAGTATGAATAGGGAACAAATCAAAAACTAATAAGCAGGCGAAGTATGATTGTATGAAACTAATAAGCAGGCCACAGGTTTAGAACCATCTAAAATGTTTCAGGCAACCGCTACATCGGGGGTGATCATGAAAAGAATATATTAATCCACATTCCTTGACAAAATCAAAGCACATGAAACAGTAGAGCCTGCTATATTTGTGTCAGTAGAAGGAGGAAACCATTTACTGCTGGATATTGAATCATAACCATTTACAATATTATAGATTATACAATTCCTCCCCCCCATCCCCCCGCCAAAAAGGGGGGGGGGGAACTATCACAAAATTAGATTATCGGAAATAAATCACTATCATATTTTACCTTTCTAGATGGCAACAAGTTAATGGAGGACGATCGGGAGAAAGGAAGAATCTGAGTAGAACGGGGGTGGGGTGGGGTGGGGTGGGGTGGGTGGGGGGGGGTGGTAGTCAACTTCATATCATATATTCATAGGCATTGAAGTCCAACGTTATAGATGCGCTCCACTTCCATGTGTCCAGGCACCATAGCCTTGGGAAAGGACCCCTCATCTATATAAACATCATAATAGATGCACTCTACTCCCATGTGTCTAGGCACCACAGACCTGGGGGAGGACCCCTTGTCTATTCTATTTATCTTTTAAGACCCTTATCCAGTACATAACCCCCTACTGGATAGGGGTGGGAGCCATCGAGTATTTAACACTGTTAAGTTTTAGGCATAAAGGCATTTTGGCCTTATCAGGTACTATTTTGTACTAGGGTTAACTATCGCAGGTTACAGGGGTAGTTCTGTACCTTTCTTATTTTTTAAATATATATATATATATCAAAGGTCTAACCTGCGGCAGACTATTCTGGTTTGAGCCGCAGGTTAGTTCCCCCTTGGGACTGATTTGTGCTCTCACCTCTTCCTTCTCTTCTGTCTTCTTTTCTTGGTTTGATTGCAGGATTCTGGAATTTTAACATGGTATCAGAACCTCTGTGATCAAACCTAGGGTTTATACATTCCTCTCTATTGACTTCATTCTCCCGCTAACCTCTCTGGTGTGCAGCCCCACCTACTGCTGCGTTTACTATAGCTTAAATCACATGGGTGTTAGATAATGTCTCTTCGCTCATTTTATTAATTGACAATGGAAGACTGATTTTTGACAGGATTCTTTTAGACCTCATCGATTTTTGCCACATTGTCTGTAATACACACCCTAAACCCTACAGGTGATTGTTTGTTTGGTGATGACTATGGAGAGATCAGGTCTTGAGAATATGGCTCTATAATAGAATCCCCATTCTATGGTACTATATAGATCTGCATACAGGTGATTGTTTGCCTCTATATTAGCAATCCTTTCTTTTCTTTTTTTTTTTTTTTTTTTTTGTTCCTCATAGCTGAGACCAAAACTACCACTGCTACATCTTCCTCGGACAATGTGAATGTCCATATTACCTTATCAAGCTCAAAAGAAGTTCGAGTTAGAAATAAGAAGTACCAAGGTTAGAGATGAGGGAAGAAAATGGAAGAGAGGAGGGAAGAAGGAGAGAAAAAGAGAGAAGAAAAGACACGGTAGGAGAAAAATCGTGAATGAGCTTGTTGCTCATCTCACCCAAATTAGATTCAAATCAGTTTAGGGAATTACATATTCCTCCCTTAGGGAGATAAAAAAGAAATAAGAAAAAGAAGGGAAATTACATATAAGGACAACTTAACATAAAACATTCCTAATGTACCCCTAATACACATATTCTAACACTCCCCCCTCAAGCTGGAGAATAAATGTCATGCATTCCCAGCTTACATGCATAAGAGGGTATTGAACTGGTGAGGAATGAGACCTTTGGTGAAGATATCCACCAATTGATCACTTGTCCTCATAGATGGTGTGCAAATATTACCGGAATCAATCTTCTTCTTGATGAAATGCCGGTCTACTTCAATGTGCTTTGTTCTATCATGTTGCACTGGGTTGTGAGCAATGCTTACTGCTGCTTTGTTGTCACAGTAGAGTCTCATAGGTCCTTCAGTGTCATACCCCAACTCGAGGACCAACCGACGCATCCAAGTGAGCTCACAAACAGCATGAGCCATTGCTCTGTACTTAGCCTCTGCACTAGATCTAGCTATAACCAGTTTTCTCCATGTAACCAAGTTGTCACCCACAAATGTGTAATAACCAAATGTGGATCGACTATCAGAAATGAAGCCAGCCCAATTAGCATTGGAATAGCCTTCAATCCTCAAGTGATTGTTCCTGGCATACAAAAGGCCTTTTCCTGGAGAGGACTTCAAGTATCTAAGGATACGATACATAGCATCCAAGAGCCCACTCTTGGGTGCATGCATAAACTAGCTCATAACTCCCACTACATACGAAATGTCTGGGCTTGTCAGAGACAGATAAATCAGCTTCCCCACTAGCCTCTGGTATTTCCCTGCATCAATAAGGGAAGGGCCATAATCCTTCCTAGCTTATGACTCTACTCAATAGGAGAACTTGCTGGATTACATCCCAGCTTTCCTGTTTCCTTCAACTGATCTAGAACAAATTTTCTCTGGCATACATTTATTCCCTTCTTAGATCTTGACACTTCAATACCTAAGAAATATTTTAAGTGTCCTAGATCCTTGATCTCAAACTGTTTAGCCAAATAAGCTTTCAGCCAAGTTATCTCCTCATCATCATCTCCAGTCACCACAATATCATCAACATACACAATCAATGTTGTGATGGTGCCATTACCTCTCCGAGTAATAATGTGTGATCTGCTTGACTCTGGGAGTATTCATTTCTTAGAATGGCCTGTCTGAACCTCTCAAACCAAGCCTTTGGTGACTGCTTCAGACCATAAAGTGCTTTCTTTAGGAGACACACCTTTCCATCAGCTCCTAGAAACTTGAAGCCAGGAGCGGACTGCATATACACTTCCTCCTCTAAATCTTGATGGAGGAAGGCATTCTTCACATCTAACTGATATAGGAGCCAATCTCTGTTTGCTGCCACAGATAAAAGAACTCTTATAGAGTTATGTTTGGCCACAAGAGCAAAGGTCTCCTGATAGTAAATTCTATACACTTGACTGTACCCTTTGGCCACCAATCTTGCCTTGTATCACTCAATAGCACCATCTGATCAGTACTTGACTGTATAGACCCATCTGCATCCAACTGGGATTCTCCCCTTAGGAAGGTCAATCAGTTTCTAGGTACAGTTCTTCTCAAGGGCCATCATTTCCTTTGACATGGCTTGTTTCCACTTAGGGTCTGACATGGCCTCAGTTACAGTTTTGGGAATGGAAGTAGAAGAAAGAGTAGCTATAAAGGCAACACCTGTAGGAGAAAGAGCATCATAAGAAACAAACAGGGCTATGGGATTAGTACAACCTCTCTTACCCTTACGAACAGCAATAAGAACCTCCCCCAATTGAGGAGAGGAGATGTTACCATACTGAGGAAGAGGAAGCTCAGGATGGGGATTCAAAGAGGACTCTTAGCAGGTCTTCTTTGTCCTTCTTGTGTATTCAATAACAAATGCCTTCTCTGTACAAGGTTCATCCACAGTAGCAACATCATCTATCTCTTTATGTTTACCAATATCAAAGGAAAAAGGAGTAAGAGGCAATGGGGTAAGAAATGGAATGGCATTAGCAGCCTTTTCATCTTCATTTCCATTCTCCCGCTGAAGAGGAAGCTGATGAGGTGCAAAGTAAGGGACAGACTCAAGAAATGTGACATCTTTGGAAAGAAATCTCTTGTGAGATGATGGGTGATAACACTTGTAGCCTTTGGTGGTGGAGGAATACCTAAGGAAGAGGCATTTTAGAGCCTTGGGATCGAGTTTGGTGCGGGAGGATTTGTTAACATGCACATAACAAACATAACCAAACACCTTTGGGGGAAGAGTAAAAGCAGGAGACTGAGGAGATAGGAGTGCAAGGGTTTTGAGACCCAAGAATCTTGGTAGGCATGCGATTAATAAGGAAAGCTGCAGCAAAAACAGCTTCAGACCAAAAGGTTTTAGGAACATGCATACTAAATAAAAGACTTCTACCAACTTCTAACAAATGACGATTTTTCCACTTAGCTACCCTATTTTGTTGGGGTGTATCAACACAAGCAAGCTAGTGGATAATGCCATTGTCAGTGAAAAAGTCTTGTAAACCACCATACATGTACTGCCCCCTTTATCAGACCGGACAATTTTGATCCTGGTTTCAAACTGGGAATGGACTATTTAATAGAAATTTTTGAAGCCATCATAAACATCACTATTATGCTTCATAAGAATGGTCCAAGTACAACGAGAAAAGTCATCCATAAAAGAAACAGAATAGCGGTGGTCAAACAAAGAGGCAGTGGGACAAGGCCCCCAAACATCAGTATGCACAATATGAAAAGGAACAACAAATCTATTACCATGATAGGGATAAGATGGACGACAATGTTTAGCAAAAGTACATGGTTTACAATGAAATACATGAGTAGAAGAAAAAGATGTAAACAAATGAGGTAACTGTTTCCTCATAACAACAAAAGATGTTGATGCCAAAGCATCACAAAGTCTATAAAGCTAACATCACTACGGCCACATGTGTGGGGTAGGCAAAAAAGGTAACTGCGGCCCAAGACGGTATAGGTCTCCCTCCTCACATCCACTTCCAATAATCCTCTTCGTCCCCATATCCCGAAACAGACAATGAGAAGGAAAAAATGTGATACAACAATTCAGGTTTTTAGTTAAAGTGCTCACAGACAATAGGTTCAAGGTAAGGTTAGGGACATGAAGAATAGAAGCAAGTGAAATAGAAGAGGTAATGGGAATGCTGCCTTTACCAGAGATAGAGAAAGTACCATTAGCTACTCGAACCTTATCCTTACCAGAGCAAATGGAGTAGGAGTCATAGTAATGGGACATACCGGTCATGTGGTCAGTGGCACCAGAGTCGATGACCCACGACGGAGCTGTGGAAGGTGCAGAGGTGGTAACATGTATAGCAGAAGCTGAGGCATCCTGTGAGGTAGACGGGCTATCAAGCTGAGACATAAACCGGCGAAGCACTGCAATATCATCCCTGGAGAATGAGCTGGTATCTGCCTGTGAGGAGGTGTCTCTATTATCAGTCTTTGTCATAGTAGCATGGGTTGTAGCCCCTCCTCTGCGGCCACCATGTGTGCCAGAAGATCCACCATGTGTACCAGGATGGCCATGAAGAACAAAACACCTATCTCGAGTATGTCTAGGTTTCCCATAATGATCACACTGTCGTCTATCCCTGTGATCTCCACGAGAGGTCCCTTGACCTCGGCCGCCTCCACTCCACTCTGTGAGAAGAGGAGGAAAGAGCAGAGCGCTTAAGTGAAGGTGTAGAATCCATGGCACCTCTCCTAGTTTCCTCACTCAGGAGGTAGCTACACACCTCATCAAGTGTAGGTAGGGGTGACCGGCCTAAAATCCGTATCTGGACCTACTCATATTCTGAATTCAGCCCACCTAGGAGTATCAGAACACACTCTTTTTCAAGAGATCTATAGACCTTGGCTTCATCATTGGGATTGGTTAAATGAAGATCTCGATAATGGTCATACTCCTACCAGAGTCCGATAACAGTGTTATAGTAGTCAGAAATGGACTTAGTCCCCTACTTCATGGAGAGTGCCTACTGAAAAAGCTGGTAGACCTTCACAGAGTCACCTACCCTGTCATAAGTCCTAGAAACACTATCCCAAATATCCTTGGTAGTTTCCTTTCATATAAATATCCTTCCTATCTCAGATTTCATGGAGAAAAGTAGCCAAGTCATGACAGTGCAGTTTGCAGTTTCCCATTTCTGGTACCCAGGGGTTTGCAACAGCGGGAGCCTTGATAGCCCTAATAATATATCCTAGCTTCCCTTTACTCCGCAGGGATAGCTTCACAGAATGTGACCAATCTAAGTAGTTGGTACTGTCCAACTTTACAAGAGAAATCTGGGTGTTAGGATTGTCAAAGACAATCGAACTAGGGTTGGTACTACTCGACCCACCTGATGTAGCTTCCAAAGGTTCTGTGAGATCATACATAATGTAAGGATGCCCCTAAACAACACTCCAAGGGGAAATCCAAAGCAATGGGGAACACCAGCCCCAAAAAAGTCTTCTCGGAACTCAAAAACAAAAGGCATGCTAGTAAACCATAGAGACTTGAGGCAAAGCCAATAAAAAACCTCTTCAACTATGGAGCTTCATCAAACAACCACATACAAGCATCAGAGGAGAGAGAACATCTAGCAAACACAACCAAAACACAATCTATCATCCATTTCAGACCATAAAACTTGAAAAAACAGAACCAGACGATACCTGGCAGCATAGTTGTCACGGCGCTAAGGCGAACCAAGGCAGTGGAGGGTTGTTTAAGGGCTTAGGCGAGAAGGCGCACGCCTTGAGGCGAATAAGGCGACCAATTGTTATTTTTTATTTTTCCTATTTTCTAACATTATTTAGTAAGCTATATATACCTTGTATCATTAAAAATCAAAATTAAGCAACATCAAGTCATTAAAAATCAACATTTAGCCATATTAAATCATAAAAAATTAACATTAAGTCATATTAAGTTATAAAAAATCAAAATTTAGAGAAATGCTCTGGTTCTATAATAAGTTTAATTGGTCAAATGATATTATTTTTACATGAGACTTTTTGTATCAGTTATAATATAAAACTAGCTTTCCAACAAGTCTAAGATTACTTAAATCTAAGTTGTAATGACAAAGTTATGCTCTGGTCAAACTTATTTTTAAGTGCGCGAATGCTGTTAAAATCGCCTGAATGAAAATAATTTTATAGATATCAAAACAAAAAATTATTTTACCGAACTTTTGGTTTTTAGCAATGTTTTAACATGATAGAATTTATAAAATTTTCATAATAAAGAAAAACTCCAGCATTTAAAAGTTGAAAATCGCCCCTATAACCAAAATCCAGTTTTTCTTCTTAGACTGGGGGGTTGACTTTTTATCCTTTTGGAATTTGATTTTTAAACTATTTTTATTGGATTCAAATAGGGGGTATTTGCTTATTTATGAATAATATCTTAAGTAAATGAAATAACAAATATAAAAAGCATTTACTTAAATAATATTTGGCATAAATAAATGCCAAAACACAAGGCGGCATGCAGTGCAATAAGGCGACTGTCGCCTAGGCCCCAGGCAAACCGCCTGGACGCTTAGGCGATGCCTTGACAACTATGCCTGGCAGTAAATGGAGAATGGAGTAATACTCCAACAGCTCACAAAATCAATTCCTTTAAGCTATCCCACTCCCAACCAAGCATGGATGAGAGAGAAAAAAGGAATCGAAACTGGCAAGGGCGGTAATAGCTGAATGGGCTTCTCCTCTCTGTGTGAGCTCCAATCTGTGTTTGTAGCCTTCAAATCTCCCTTCAAGTGTCTTTAACTTGTGTTCACAACTCCATTAGGCTTTCTTGTATACTTTTTTACATAGTATAGTCTCTAATGAACCCCTCTTTCTTTTAGGGTTCCAAGATAGACTTAAAAAATGGAACCAGAAAATATTAGTCGACTCTCAGACCTTTTTACAACTCTGATACCAAGTTAGAAATAAGTACCAAAGTTCGAGATTAGGGAAGAAAATGGAAGAGAGGAAGGAAGAAGAAGAAGAGAGAAGAGAAGACATGGTAGGAGGAAAATCATGAATGAGCTTGTTGCTCATCTCACCCAAATTATATTCAAATCAGTTTAGGGAATTACATATTCCTCCCTTAGGGAGATAAAAGAGAAATAAGAAAAATTAGGAAAATTACATGTAAGGACAACTTAACATAAAACATTCCTAATTTACCCCTAATACACATATTTTAATAGTTCGAACTACCTACTTTAGGCTCAATCTGTGAAGGTTTATCTTATGGCTAAGGATAAATTTCAATATACTACCTTTAATTCTCCCCAATCGTTTGATAAGGGATATAATGACTGGATGAAGGACAATACATTAATTTGGATCTAGTTGTGGAATAGTATGGAACCAGATGTCGCTGCCAATGTCATGTTCCACACTACTGCAAAAGGGGTATGAGATGATTTGAAGGAAACCTACTCCCAGGAGAAGAATATGACTCGTATCTATGATATCTATGGGAAGATGTTCTAATTTCTCCAATCTGACAAGTCTCTATCATAATCCTACAGTGCTTTCAGGGAGGTGGTTGAAGAACTTAATGTCTTCCAACCCCTAACTACAGATATTGAAAAGCTCAAAGCTCAGCATAATGAATTCTTTGTTTTCAAGTTCTTGGCTGGCTTGAATATTGACCTGAAGGCAATGAAGGGTCACTTACTTGCTGGCAACACCGTCCCTACACTAAACGATACCTACTCACTCCTTCAGCACATCACATCTTCTACCAAACCTGATCAGTCCACCAAAGACAATTCAGCCATTCTTGCCAACTGTGGACATGGTCGAGGTCGTGGGGGAGGCCGTTTGTCTGGTGGACGGGGTTCTAATGGACAACACTTTGATCGTGGACAACAATCTGATCATTCTTCTTGCCAGTGCTCTTACTGTGGGCAGCCCAACCATACTATAGAGACTTGTTGAACAAAGCATGGCAAGCCAAAGTGGGCAACCCAATTAGCCAATCATGCAGTGTCAGATGATGGTACTGACCTGGTGTCTCCCAATGATACTAAATCAGGGACTTCTTCAGGAGACTCTTCTACTTGTCTATGTGATGATATCAATCAATTATTAAGGCGATTGTAGACTCTTGAGGCATCCTCTAATACATCTAATGGTGTGTCTACATCCACTGCTACATTGGCACAAGCAGGTACATCAGCCCTTCTTACTACTAATTCTACCCCCTGGATTATTGATTTAGGGGCCTCTGCTCATATGACTAGTAAGTCATCCATGTTTAAGTCTTTTTCCTCTAGTACCACATCTACATCTGTTATTCTTCCAAATGGTGCTTTAACCCTTGTTTTAGGTCACGGAACTATCTCACCGATAACCTCACTTAACATGTCCTCTGTGTTACATATTCCCCAATTTTCATTAAGTACTCTCTCCGTAAGTTAGTTAACAAAGTCATTAAATTGCTTCGTAACTTTCTTCTCTTCTTTCTGCGTTTTTCAGGATCTTCACACGAGGAAGACGATTGGTACTCCTGCTACTTCTGCTGCTGCTACAGTCATTGGGGATGTGACTCCTTTCCAATGGCACTGTCGTTTAGGTCATTTGTCCTTGTCTAGGTTGTAACTTTTATTTCCTGACTTTAAGTCTATACCAAAGTTAAGTGTGAAGCGTGTGAGTTAGGAAAGCATCACCGTGTGTCTTTCCCATCTCGCTCTGTGCTTTGGAGTCCTTTATTTTTCTTAGTTTATTCAGATGTTTGGGGTCCTTGTCGAGTCAGTAATAGGTTTGGGTTCGATATTTTGTGACTTTTGTTGATAACCACTCTCGTCTTACATGGCTGTGCTTGTTAAAGGATCGATCTGAATTTTTATCTGTGTTTCAGACTTTCTATAATGAAATAAAAACTCAATTTGGCATTTTAATTAAGGTCTTTCACTTTGACAATGTTTTAGAATATGTCCAAAATGAGATTTCTGATTTTTGTGTTACCCCCCAGACTAGCTGTTCTTATACCCCTCAACAAAATGGGGTGGCTGAGTGCAAAAATTGGCATCTCCTTGAGCTAGCATGGGCAATTATGTTACATATACATGTTCTGAAATCCTTTTGGAGTGATGGCATTTTAATTTCCTGTCATTTAATTAATCGCATGCCATCTTCCGTGCTTTCCGATCGATCTCCTTTTTTTAATTGTTTTTTCTAATTTGCCTAGTTTTCAGTTCCTCCTCGTGTTTTTGGCTATGTTTGTTTTGTTCACAACTTGCATGCTTTGTCTAATAAGTTATTTCCCAGGTCCACTAAATGCATCATTTTGGGTTACTCCCGTACTCGGAAAGGGTACAGGTGCTATAACCTAGCCAATCACCGTAACTTTGTTGGTGCTGATGTGTCCTTTTTTTAAGGCACACCCTTTTTTCCTTCCCAAGCATCCCAGCCCGGGGCTGAGGGGACTTCTCGAGCTCCACCTCCTATTCCTACACTCATTCCTTTCCCTAATACCCTTAGTGCCAGTGTCCCACCTCCTCTATAGGTTTATCAGCGCCGGAAGCAGCTCGGAAAGCCCAGTGGTGATACTATTACTCCAGCCGATTCACTACCTCCATTGCTGCCCTTCTCTGGTGAAGCTCTAATCCCTCCTGTACAGGATGACTTACCAATTGCTCATCGTAAAAGTACACGTACTTGCACTACAAAATCGTTAGCTGTGTATCCTGTTGATAAATTTGTTTCCTTGTCTCATCTTCCATCACCTATCCATGGTCTTGCATTATCTCTTTCTACTTATACCATTCCCAAATCTCATGTTGATGCCTTGAGAATCCCTGGACGGAAAACTACTATAGATGTAGAAATGAATGCTCTCTTGCACCGTGCCACCTGGAGTCTGGTAGATATACCTCTTGGTAAAGACTTGGTGAAGTTTCGTTGGGTTTATGCTATTAAGTATCATTCTAATGGCTCTATTGAGCGGTTGAAGGCCATCCTATTTGCTAAGGGGTATACTTAGACATGGGGTTGATTATTTTGTCACATTCTCTCTTGTTGCTAGGCTGAACTCTATTTGCCTTCTTATTTCTCTTGTTGTTAATAATGATTGGCCGTTGTTTCAGTTGGACATCAAGAATGCCTTTTTATATAGTGATTTGTAGGAAGAAGTGTGTGGGGAGCAACCTCCTGGGTATATTGCTTAGGGGGAGAATAGAGGTCGAGTGTGTCGTTTACACAAGGCTATCTATGGACTTAAACAGTCCTTGCGGGCATGGTTTGAAAAATTTAGTACTACTGTGGTAACTTGTGGGTTTTCCCAATGTTATTCTGATCACTCTGTCTTTGTTCGCCACAGAGGTAATAAATTGATTGTTTTAGTGGTTTATGTGGATGATATTATTCTCATTGGTAATAATGAGGCTGGAATTTCTACAATTAAGTACTTGCAACAACACTTTCAAACCAAAGACTTCGGCCAACTTCACTATTTTATGGGCATTGAAGTGGTCAGATGCAAGAAGGGGATCAGTTTATCTCCAAAGAAGTATGTGTTGGATCTTTTATCGGATACTGGTATGCTTGCATCCAGACTGTGGATATCCCTATGGACCCTCACCAGAAATTTGGTGTTAGTGATGGTGAACCTCTCTAGGATGTGCATCAGTATTGGAGTTAATTGGCAAGTTGATATTTCTCACAGTCACATGACCTGACATTTCTTATGTTGTGGGAGTCCTTAGTCAATTCATGCAGTCTCCTCAGAGAGCACATTGGGATGCAACTATTCGTGTTCTTTGGTATCTAAAGGGTGCTCCTAGTAAAGGGCTGATCTATTGCCCTAATCGGCATATGGATCTGATTGGCTACTCCGACGCTGATTGGGCTGACTCTGCTAGTGATCGTAGGTCCACTATAGGTTATTGTACTTTTGTTGGAGGCAATCTAGTTACATGACGAAGTAAGAAGCAGACTACCATTGTCCTGTCTAATGCTGAAGCAGAATACAGAGCTATGGCTCACACCACTACTGAGTTGAAGTGGTTACGGTTGTTACTTTTGGAGTTGGGTTTTCCCATAAACAAGCCTATGAAGATGTGACAACCAAGCAGCTATGTATATTGCTAGTAACCCTGTCTTCCACGAGAGAACTAAACATATTGAAGTGGATTGCACTTTGTTCGTGATGCTGTACTGAAGAAGTTAGTTGAGACTTCATTTGTTCCTTCCTCAGATCAGTTGGCAGACATGTTTACTAAGTTTGTGTTTGCTCCTAGTTTCCGCAGTGGTTGTACCAAGCTGAGCATGGGTGATGTATATGCTTCAGTTTGAGGGGGGTGTTAAGTTTTAGGCATAAGGGCATTTTGGCCTTATCGGTTACTATTTTGTATTAGGGTTAACTATCGCAGGTTACAGGGGTAGTTCTGTACCTGTCTTATTTTTGGAATATATCTATATATATATATAACCTGTAGAAGACTATTCTGGTCTAAGCCGCAGGTTAGTTCACCCTTGGGACTGATTTGTGCTCTCGCCTCTTCCCTCTCTTCTGTCTTTTTTCTTGGTTTGATTGCAGGATTCTAGAATTCTAACAAACACAATTACTTTAACCATGTATACACACTTTTCTTCTTTTAAATTTGCTTTATTTCTTTCTGTTTTTTTAATTTACTCACACATAACTGATATATGAAATCATACCATTCCATTAATCATTACAAAACTCATAACATATTTGTTGCACAATCATTAATAATAAGTATAACATCACTTTATACAAGCAGTTCACAATACATAACATTTATCTTGTATGTACTGTTGTGTTAAGCATTCCATTTAATATAAACTTGATAACATATTTGTTGTCGCTAATAAAATCATACAACATCCATTCATTTTCATCATATAGCATACACTCACCTTCTTCTTCTTCTTCTTCTAACCCCAAAACTCGGCAAAAACAGCCCATAGATGCCCATAGACTCAACGAGAGGCAGAGGCATCCCCAGCTGTTGTGACTGGTATATATCTGATTTATAAGAATTTATTTATTTCCAACATTTGTATATTATATGATTTGTACGGTGAATGCTAAGCATAGTTTATTGATTTAAGGTATGTTAAATGTTTCTAGCCATCTTGCATGTGTTATTTGACTCAGGGTCAACATACTCTTTTATATCACATAGATTTTCTACCAAGTTGAAAACTCTCCATAGGATCTTAAAGATTGATCTTAATGTGAAGACACCATCTGGGGAAGTAATGGTAACACACATGAATTTATTTTTTTATTTTTTCTATGTCTTATAAACCTATGGCTGATTTGTAGTAGTCACAGCTCGTCAATCTTTTTGCATGGATCCTTGCGCTTGTCCTTTCTTGGAATCCCTATGTAACCAACCCCATTAAGTTGGGATAAGGTTTTGGATGTTGTATTGTCCAAGTGGAGGATAGAGAGCTTAGTGCAGATCTGTATTTGCTTGATATGCGGGAGTTCGATATTATCTTAGGTATGGATTGGCTAGCATCTTATCATGTCGGGATTCATTGCTATGAGAAAGAAGTGGTGTTTCACCCAGTAGATGAGGATGAATTCAGATTCAAGGGTGAAAGCAGTAAGTCATCGCCACTGAAGATGATTACAGCCCTACAGGTTAGTAAATCTCTTTGGAAATGGTGCGAAGTGTTCATTGCTAGTGTTGTGGATACAAATGCAATGGAGCTAGCTTTGTTTGACATTCCAGTCCTGATGACTTGGTTGGATTTCCCGTCGATAGAGAGATTGAAATTTAATAGATACGGCACCCATCACAAAAGCTCCGTACTGAAGGGCTTCCGCAGAAATGAAGGAGTTGAAAGGTCAGTTGCAAGAGTTGTTGGACAAGGGTCATATGCGACCCAGTATGTCACCATGGGGAGCTCCAGTGTTGTTCGTGAAGGAGGATGGAACCATGTGTATGTGTATTGACTGTAGGGAATTGAATAAGGTTACCATCAAGAATAAGTATCTTCTACCCCGCATTGTGGACTCGTTTGATCAGTTAAAGGGAGCAAACTTATTCTCGAAGATTGACTTACATTCGGGATACCATCAACTGAAAATAAAAGGAGAGGATGTCCCCAAGACAACTTTCAGAACTCGGTATGGGCATAATGAATTCCTAGTAAGCCATTTGGGTTAACTAATGCACCGGCAGCATTCATGGACTTGATGAACAGAATTTTTCACAAGTATTTAGATCAGTTTGTCATGGTTTTCATAAATTATATCCTGATTTATTCCAGAAGTGAAGTGGATCATGAGGCACATTTGAGAGTTGTTCTTCAGATACTGAGGGAGAAAAAGTTATTTGCTGAACTCAAGAAGTGTGAATTCCGGTTGAATAGGGTTGTGTTCCTGGGACAGGTAGTCTTAGAGGAAGGCATATCAGTAGACCCAAGCAAACTCCAAGCAGTGTTGGATTGCACAAGACCAACCAGTGTAACTGAAGTAAGGAGTTTTCTGGTACTGGGTCACTACAGGAGATTCATTGAGGGATTTTCTTGCATAGCAGTGCCCCTTACTCAATTGACCAAGAAAAATGTAAGGTTTGAGTGGACTGAAAAATGTGAGAAGTGCTCTCTAGAACTCAAGCAAAGATTGATATCAGCCGCTTGTATGAACCATTCTCTAGAACTCGAGCAAAGATTGATATCAGCCGCTTGTATTAACCATTCCCTCGGGTACCCATGGCTTTATTATATTTAGTGATGCCTCGCATTTGGGTCTAGGTTGTGTATTGATGCAACATGAAAAGGAAGTAGCATATGCATCCAAACAATTAAAGGAATAGGTAAAGAACTATCCTACCCATAATTTGGAGTTAGCAATGGTAGTTTTCGCCTTAAATATTTGGAGACATTATTTGTATGGGATCGCAAGAGTTTGAATTATATATTTACCCAAAAAGAGTTGAATATGAGGCAACGCAGATGGTTGGAACTATTGAAGGACGATGATTCTACCATTCATTACCATCCAGGAAAGGCGAATATTGTGGTAGATGCAATGAGTAGGAAGACTTAGGGATATTCAGCAATACAATTAACTATACATCAAAGGCGAATATTGTGGTAGATGCAATAAGTAGGAAGACTTAGGGATATTCAGCAATACAATTAACTATACATCAACATATTTTTGAGGATTTGAGAAAGTTGGAAATAGGTGTATGGTACCACAACTAATTTAGTAAACCTTACAGTGCAGCCTTCACTATTGGATAAGATTAGGCCAAACAAGGAGATGACCAATCCCTGGAAAAGATTAGAAAGAAGTATTGAAAAGGGGGTAGGCAGATTTTATTATTTCAGATGATGGTGTATTGAGGTTCAGAACAAGACTCTGTGTACCAAGTAATTAAGAATTAATGCAAGAAATTTTAAAGAGGCGCACCAGTTAACATATACAGTACATCTAGGCAGCACCAAGATGTACCAGGACCTAAAGGATACATTTTGGTAGAATAATATGAAGAGGGAAATTGCTCAGTTTGTGGAGTGATGCCCAGTTTATCAGCAAGTTAAAGTGGAAAGAACATCAGAGACCCTCTGGGTTATTGCAGCCTTAATGGTAAATGGTACCAGAGTGGAAATGGGAGCATGTGACCATGGACTTTGTGACTTCTCTACCTAAGTCATCTAGGGGTCATGATGCGGTGTGGGTTATTATGGACCATTTGACTAAATCAGCACATTTCCTAGCTGTCTGCATGACCTATACATTGGAGAAATTGGCTCAGATGTACATTGACGAGATTATTACACTTCAACCTTTCTGAAGCCCTTCAACCTTTCTGGACTGACACATATCAAAAATCTTGGGGTTTGAAGTTGCAGACTTCATCATCAGCAGAGGAACTTCTTCAGGTTTCCCTTTCCTTACATGCTATCTATCCCCCATTTTTTAGCATGCACCTTGATCAGATAATTCATCATCTTATAACTTCTGCTATTTTCTTGTCCACTTGAATTCAACTGAGGAAATTAGCTACGTATTTTACACAACTGACAGGGGAACTGGAGTTTGTATTCCAACAATGCTATTTAGCCTGTATTATGTGTTTAAATTGTTGCTTAGTGTGTCTTTTTTGTGAAAGGATTACACCCCCTCTCTCTCTCAAATATGTAGTTTCGGTTCCTTGTTCAGTACTTTTTGGCCAACTGCCTTCAACATTCCTTGTTACCTTTGTCGGCTAAAAGTGGAAAAGGTCTTCACGGAACGCAAATTTTTTATTTGATGGAAAGAAATTTTGGAATCATATTGCATTGAATGAATAATTGCTGATAATGTATCAAGGCCTGCCAGTTTTGTGCTTTAAAAGTACCTATGTAATATTTCTTATGGCGTTCATGAACCTTTGGACTGTCACACACACACACACACACACACACACACACACACACGCACACACATATATATATTTATATAGTGGGGAGAAAGCAGTTCCTGTGTGTGCACGAAGGCCAATGGGAGCGCACAAGAAAGCATCCATAGAGGAGTCATTTTCCTTTTCATGTGGGGCAGGACAGTCATTTTTCCCCCATGTCTCTGGGCACAGGGGCTACACTCCCCCACAAAAAACGTTTTCCCATATATATATATATATATATAGGAAAAAAACCTGCCAGTCAGGCGCAGGGAATGCCCTAACTAGTGCGGGCGCAAAAAGACTGTGCTACCCTCCCCCTGTGTGCACTGAAGATGCCCCCATGTGCCCTCCCTTTGGACTTTGGGATGCGCTGATAGGTCCGCTTCACAATTTGTACCGTTTGTCTGGTCCCTTCTGTCAGTGTGCGTCAAGTTGATAGCCGACACTTATTATAATTAGCCATAACTTGTCAATCTTTTTGCATGGATCCTTATGCTATCCTTGCTTGGAATCTCCATGTAGCCAACCCCATTAAGTTGGGATAAGGTTTTGAATGTTGTTGTTGTTGTTGTTGTTGGACTGCCAATATCCACTATATCTGATCGGGCCCCAAGGTTCACATCCAGTTTTGGCAGAAATTGCAGCAAAAGCGCGATATACGCGCATTAGGTACTCAATTGCATTTTAGTATAGCTTTTCATCCCCAGATTGATGGACAATCAGAGAGAGCCATGCAAATCCTAGAGGACATGTTGAGGGCTTGTGTGATGGACTTCAGTGGTATCTGGGATACACATCTATCATTAGTGGAGTTTGCCTATAATAATAGTTTTCAAGCTACCATTGGCATGGCACCTTACGAGGCGTTATATGGCAGGAAGTGCGGATCTCCACTATATTGGGATGAAGTGGGAGAAAGGAAGATTCTTGGCCCAGTGTTAATCCAGAAAACCTGTGATAAGGTGAAATTGATTCGGCAAAGAATTTCTACTACTCAGAGCCGGTAGAAGAGTTATGTAGATTTCAAGCAGAGGGATTTGGTATTTGTCATTTGTGATTTAGTGTTTCTCAGAGTAGCCCCTGTGAAGGGTGTATTGAGATTTGGAAAGAAGGGCAAGTTGGGCCCAAGATTTGTGAGTCTTTTCGAAGTTCTAGAAAAAGTTGGTAATGTGGCATACAAATTGGCATTACCACCAGCATTATCATGTATCTGCTTTGAGCAAATATGTGTCGAATCTATCCCATATACTTAGTTACAAATCTCTTCAACTCGGATATGATCTGACCTATGAAGAGATGCCAATCTGAATTCTAGACCGCAAGGAACATGTTTTATGGAACCGAAAAATTTTATTTGTAAAAGTCTTATGGAGGAATTGTTTGATTTAAGAGGCATCTTGGGAGCGAGAGGACGAAATGTGAGCCAATTATTCGTATCATTTTAATTCATAGGTACGTCACTCAATTTCTAGGACGAAATTTTTATGGGGGGAGGATGTAGCATCCCACTTATATGTCATGATTATTGTATTATTATAATGTGAGACATTACCTATTCTATTATTATTTATATGATTTTTTTAATAATTTAAATGAATTTATGTCATTTCTTTGGATTAATGTATTTATGTGAATAGTGAAGCACAAGGTGGCATGATTAGTGGTAAATCATAATTGGTCAAGGCTAATTATCATTAATTAAAATATGGAGTGATTAGGAATTAATAGGGTTATGGGTGGCAGCACCCTATTGGGCCAAGTGTGGCAACATGGCACAACCACCATGTGCATGCTTAAGTAGGCGGTGGCAAGGTTGGGACAGCCACATGGTTAGAAGGAGGTGGCCATTGACTTTGTTTGATTATGGACAGTAGTGGATTACATGGTGGCTTTAGAGGCAGCCACTATATGCATGTTTAAGTAGGTGGTGGGAAGGTTGGGGCAGCCACATGGTTAGAAGGAGGTGGCTATCGACTTGGTTTGACTAAGCACACTAGTGGATTAATTGGTGGCTTTAGAGGCACCAGCATGCTTAAGTAGGTGGTGGGAAGGCTAGGACAGCCACATGGTTAGAAGGAGGTGGCTATCGACTTGGTTTGACTAAGCACACTAGTGGATTACATGGCGGAATTAGAGACAACCACCATGTGCATGCTTAAGTAGGTGGTGGTGAGGTTGGGACAGCCACATGGCTGGAAGATGGTGGTGCCCATGGGTTGGATTTAACTTAAGGTAAACTGAGGTTAGTAAGTCAATTAGTTTTAGAATTAATTAATGAAAGGATGTTAGTTGATAGATTATTAGGTAGCTAACGGATTAGTGTAAGTTAAACAAAGACTCAATTGATTGACTCTATGGGTTGTTTTTACTAAGATCTGAAGTTAGAAGAGGAAGAAGGTGAGGGAAACCATGACCATGTAATTAACTATATTGTGTACGCTATATGATGAAAATGAATGAATATGGTATGATTTTATTAGTGACAGCACATATGTTATCAAGTTTCTATTAAATGAAATGCTTAACGTAGCAGTATATAAAAGATAAATGCTATGTATTAGCAAGTGCTTGTATAAAGTGATGTTATGCTTATGAGTAACGACTGTGCAACAAATATGTTATGAGCTTTGTGATGATTAATGGAATGGTATGATTTCATATATCATGTTACATGTGAGTAAAGTATGAAAACAGAAAGAAAGAGAAAGGAAGGAAATAAATGTAAAAGAAAAGTGTGTATACATGGTTAATGTAATTGTGCTAAATACCTCAATGGCTACCATCCCTATCCAGTAGGGGGTTATGTACTGGATGAAGGTCTTAAAAGAGAAAGAGAATAGACGAGGGTTCCTCCCCAGGGCTACGGTGCCTAGACACATTGGAGTAGAGCACGTCTATTATAATGTTTATATAGATGAGGGGTCCATTCCCAGGGCTACGGTGCCTAGACACATCAAAGTAGAGCACATCTATAATGTTGGGGCTTCAATGCCTAGGAATGTATGAAGTCGACTACCACCCTCAACAGTTGATGCGCTTTGGTAGTTCACTTAATGGACAAGCCCTGACCTAATTAAGGAAAGAACTTTCATAATTTGTCATTTATCTTTATTCCATTTATCGTTCTTTTGAATACTTGTGTATACCTCATTGAATGTAAGCTCTCACCATATAAGTTGATATTTTATAGATGAAGAGATTGGAGAGGAGGTATTCATGGCTCCAAAAGCTGAGTGTTGAGAACCATGTTAGGATATTAAAATCTTTGAGATCTATTTTGAAGACTGTGTGTTAGTTTCTGTTTGTGTGAACAGTGAAATGGATGATGGAATGGTTGTATATTCCAGTATATGACTAAATAGTTGCGTGAAATAAATCTTTTTGTTATGTACAAAGCAATAAGACTTGTAGCCACTAGCGTATGTAAATGGTCTGTAATATAATGCTTCCGCTATGTTTATGTGTAATGCCCCAAATCCAAGTAGGGTAAGGGTCTCCCACCCTCCCCCCCAAGCATCGACCCTTAAGGTCACATATGTTTATATAACAAACTAACAAAATCCCAGTTAATGCCCCAAATCCGAGTATGGTAAGGGACATCACCCCCAAGCATTGACCCTTAAAGTCACAAAACCCCGGATCACATAAACATAGCAGAAGCATTATATTACAGACCATTTACATACGCTGGTGGCTACAAGTCTTACTGCTTTGTACATAACAAAAAGATTTAATTCACACAACTATTGAGTCATACATATACTAGAATATACAACCGTTTCAACATCCATTAAACTGTTTCACACAAACAAAAACTAACACACGTAGTCTTCAAAATAGATCTCAAATATTCTAATATCCTAATCATGATTCTCAATACTAAGATCCTGGAGACGTGAATACCTCCTCTCCAATCTCTTCATCTATAAAATATCAACTTATATGGTGAGAGCTTACGCTCAATAAGGTATACATGATCTTATACACATAAGCATTCAAAAGAACGACAAATGACAAATCATAAAAGTTCTTTCCTTACTTAATTAGGTCGGGTCTGGTCCATTAAGAGAACTACCAAAGCGCACCAACTGTTAAGGGTGGTAGTTGACTTCATACACTCCTAGGCATTGAAGCCCAACATTATAGATGGACGTGCTCTACTTCCATGTCCATGGTGAGAGCTTACGCTCAATAAGGTATACATGATCTTATACACATAAGCATTCAAAAGAATGATAAATGGAATATAGAAATAAATGACAAATCATAAAAGTTCTTTCCTTACTTAATTAGGTCGGGTCTGGTCCATTAAGAGAACTACCAAAGCGCACCAACTGTTAAGGGTGGTAGTTGACTTCATACACTCCTAGGCATTGAAGCCCAACATTATAGATGGACGTGCTCTACTTCCATGTGTCTAGGCACCATAGCCCTAGGGGAGGACCCTTATCTATTCTCTTTCGCTTTTAAGACCCTCATCAAGTATATAACCCCCAACTAGATATGGGTGGTGGTCACTGAGGTATTTAATAAAATTACATTAACCATGCATACACACTTTTCTTTCCTTCTCTTTCTTTTTGTTTTCATACTTTACTCACATAACATGATATAAGAAATCATACCCTTCCATTAATCATCATGAAACTCATAACAAATTTGTTGTGCAATCATTAGTCATAAGCATAACATCACTTTATACAAGCACTTCATAATACATAGCATTTATCTTTTATGCATTGTTGTGTTAAGCATTCCATTTAATAGAAACTTGATAACATATTTGCTGTCACTAATAAAATCATACAACATTCATTCATTTCCATTATATAGCATGCACATTATAATTAATTACATGGCCATGATTTCCCTCACCTTCTTCTTCTTCTAACTCTAGACTCAATTGATTGGGTCCTTTTTTTTTTTGGATGAATAAATAATTCATTACCAAGGAGAGAAGAGAATATACAAGGGAGAAGGGGGAGAGGGGAGGCTTAAGCCAACAAGGAGAAGCCAACCCAAGGGGAACAAGGAAAAAACAAAAGCAAACAAATGCAAAGACAAAACCGACCAGTGCGGGGGGGGGGGG